>NC_064634.1:461169337-461472367 GCF_023864275.1 Schistocerca cancellata | reverse complement strand
TGGTAAGTAACAACTCGATGTATAATACTTTTATGTTATGCTTTATGAATACAAATAGAATTACACATTCTGGTCACTTTGGATTGCGCTAATGTTTACATTTTCTTTCGTTAGCAGGTTGACAAGAGATGCGTGGGAGCGGCGACATTTCCTAGAAGAAATACGCTAGTGCTATGCACGTAGCATTGTTCACAGCGTATTTATCTACGTACAGTGAATGTCTGCGTGAATAATTAGCTTTTGGTAAGTAACAGCGCGATGTTTAAATATTTTTATGTTATGCTTTATGAATACAAATAGAATTACACATTCTGGTCACTTTGGATTGCGCTAATGTTTACATTTTCTTCCCTTAGCAGGTCGACAAGAGATGTGTGGGAGCGGCGACATATTCTAGAAGAAAAACGCTAGTGCCGTGCACATAGCATTCTTCACAGCGGATGTATCTACGTACAGTGTTTGACTGCGCGATTTATTATATTATTATTATGTTACAGCTCGATTCTTAAATATTTTTATATTATCATTTAAGAATGCAGATAAAGTTACACATTCTGGTGACTTTAAAGTGTGCTAATGTTTACCTTTTCTTTCGTTCGCAGGTTGACAAGAGTTGCGTGGGAGCGGCGACATATTCTAGAAGAAAAACGCTAGTGCTATGCACATAGCATTGTTCACAGCGAATTTATCTACGTACACTGAATGACTGCGTGTATACTTAGTTTTTTTGGAAAGTAACTGCTCGACGTTTACATATTTTTATGTTATGCTTTATGAATACAAATAGAATTACACATTCTGGTCACTTTGGATTGCGCTAATGTTTACATTTTCTTCCCTTAGCAGGTTGACAAGAGATGTGTGTGGGAGCGGCGACATATTCTGGAAGAAAAACGCTAATGCTGTGCACATAGCATTCTTCACAGCGGATGTATCTACGTCCAGTGGTTGACTGCGCGATTAAAGCATTGTTCACAGCGAATTTATCTACGTAGAGTGAATGACTGCGTGAATAATTAGTTTTTTGGTAAGTAACAGCGCGATGTTTAAATATTTTTATGTTATGCTTTATGAATACAAATAGAATTACACATTCTGGTCACTTTGGATTGCGCTAATGTTTACATTTTCTTCCCTTAGCAGGTTGACAAGAGATGTGTGGGAGCGGCGACATATTCTAGAAGAAAAACGCTAGTGCTGTGCACATAGCATTCTTCACAGCGGATGTATCTACGTACAGTGGTTGACTGCGCGTTTAAAGCATTGTTCACAGCGAATTTATCTACGTACAGTGAATGACTGCGTGAATAATTGGTTTTTTGGTAAGTAACAGCGCGATGTTTAAATATTTTTATGTTATGCTTTATGAATACAAATAGAATTACACATTCTGGTCACTTTGGATTGCGCTAATGTTTACATTTTCTTCCCTTAGCAGGTTGACAAGAGATGTGTGGGAGCGGCGACATATTCTAGAAGAAAATCGCTAGTGCTGTGCACATAGCATTCTTCACAGCGGATGTATCTACGTACAGTGGTTGACTGCGCGATTAAAGCATTGTTCACAGCGAATTTATCTACGTACAGTGAATGACTGCGTGAATAATTGGTTTTTTGGTAAGTAACAGCGCGATGTTTAAATATTTTTATGTTATGCTTTATGAATACAAATAGAATTACACATTCTGGTCACTTTGGATTGCGCTAATGTTTACATTTTCTTTCGTTAGCAGGTTGACAAGAGATGCGTGGGAGCGGCGACATATCCTAGAAGAAATACGCTAGTGCTATGCACGTAGCATTGTTCACAGCGTATTTATCTACGTACAGTGAATGACTGCGTGAATAATTAGCTTTTGGTAAGTAACAGCGCGATGTTTAAATATTTTTATGTTATGCTTTATGAATACAAATAGAATTACACATTCTGGTCACTTTGGATTGCGCTAATGTTTACATTTTCTTTCGTTAGCAGGTTGACAAGAGATGCGTGGGAGCGGCGACATATCCTAGAAGAAATACGCTAGTGCTATGCACGTAGCATTGTTCACAGCGTATTTATCTACGTACAGTGAATGACTGCGTGAATAATTAGCTTTTGGTAAGTAACAGCGCGATGTTTAAATATTTTTATGTTATGCTTTATGAATACAAATAGAATTACACATTCTGGTCACTTTGGATTGCGCTAATGTTTACATTTTCTTCCCTTAGCAGGTTGACAAGAGATGTGCGTGGGAGCGGCGACATATTCTGGAAGAAAAACGCTAATGCTGTGCACATAGCATTCTTCACAGCGGATGTATCTACGTCCAGTGGTTGACTGCGCGATTAAAGCATTGTTCACAGCGAATTTATCTACGTAGAGTGAATGACTGCGTGAATAATTAGTTTTTTGGTAAGTAACAGCGCGATGTTTAAATATTTTTATGTTATGGTTTATGAATACAAATAGAATTACACATTCTGGTCACTTTGGATTGCGCTAATGTTTACATTTTCTTCCCTTAGCAGGTTGACAAGCGATGTGTGGGAGCGGCGACATATTCTAGAAGAAAAACGCTAGTGCTGTGCACATAGCATTCTTCACAGCGGATGTATCTACGTGCAGTGGTTGACTGCGCGTTTAAAGCATTGTTCACAGCGAATTTATCTACGTACAGTGATTTACTGCGTGAATAATTAGTTTTTTGGTAAGTAACAACTCGATGTTTAAATATTTTTATGTTATGCTTCATGAACACAAATAGAATTACACATTCTGATCACTTTGGATTGCGCCAATGTTTACATTTTCTTCCCTTGGCAGCTTGACGAGAGATGTGTGGGAGCGGCGACATATTCTAGAAGAAAACGCTATTGCTGTGCACATAGTATTCTTCACAGCGGATGTATCTACGTACAGTGGTTGACTTCGCGATTAAAGCATTGTTCACAGCGAATTTATCTACGTACAGTGAATGACTGCGTAAACAATTAGTTTTTTGGTAAGTAACAGCGCGATGTTTAAATATTTTTATGTTATGCTTTATGAGTTCAAATAGAATTATACATTCTGGTCACTTTGGATTGCGGTAACGTTTACATTTTCTTCCCTTAGCAGGTTGACAAGAGATGTGTGGGAGCGGCGACATATCCTAGAAGAAAGACGCTAGTGCTGTGCACATAGCATTGTTCACAGCGAATTTATCTTTGTACAGTGAATGACTGCGTGAATAATTAGTTTTTTGGTAAGTAACAACTCGATGTTTAAATATTTTTATGTTATGCTTTATGAATACAAATAGAATTACACTATCTGGTCTCTTTGGATTGCGCAAATGTTTATATTTTCTTCCTTTAGCAGGTCGACAAGAGATGTGTGGGAGCGGCGACATATTCTAGAAAAAAAACGCTAGTGCTGTGCACATAGCATTCTTCACAGCGGATGTATCTACGTACAGTGGTTGACATCGCGATTAATTATATTATTATTAAGTTACAGCTCGAATATTAAATATTTTTATATTATCATTTAAGAATGCAGATAGAATTACACATTCTGGTGACTTTGAAGTGTGCTAATGGTTACTTTTTCCTTCGTTCGCAGGTTGACAAGGGATGCGTGGGAGCGGCGACATATCCTAGAAGAAAAACGCTAGTGCTATGCACATAGCATTTTTCACAGCGAATTTATCTACGTACAGCGAATGACTGCGTGAATAATTAGTCTTTTGGTAAGTAACAACTCGATGTATAATACTTTTATGTTATGCTTTATGAATACAAATAGAATTACACATTCTGGTCACTTTGGATTGCGCTAATGTTTACATTTTCTTCCCTTGGCAGGTTGACAAGAGATGTGTGGGAGCGGCGACATATTCTAGAAAAAAAACGCTAGTGCTGTGCACATAGCATTCTTCACAGCGGATGTATTTACGTACAGTGGTTGACTGCGCGATTAAAGCATTGTTCACAGCGAATTTATCTACGTACAGTGAATGACTGCGTAAACAATTAGTTTTTTGGCAAGTAACAGCGCGATGTTTAAATATTTTTATGTTATGCTTTATGAATACAAATAGAATTACACATTCTGGTCACTTTGGATTGCGCTAATGTTTACAATTTCTTCCCTTAGTAGGTTGACAAGAGATGTGTGAGAGCGGCGACATATCCTAGAAGAAAAACGCTAGTGCTATGCACATAGCATTGTTCACAGCGAATTTATCTACGTACAGTGAATGACTGCGTGAATAATTAGTTTTTTGGTAAGTAACAACTCGATGTTTAAATATTTTTATGTTATGCTTGATGAATACAAATAGAATTACACATTCTGGTGATTTTAAAGTGTGCTAATGTTTACTTTTTCTTTCGTTCGCAGGTTGACAAGGGATGCGAGGGAGCGGCGACATATCCTAGAAGAAAAACGCTAGTGCTATGCACATAGCATTTTTCACAGCGAATTTATCTACGTACAGCGAATGACTGCGTGAATAATTAGTTTTTTGGTAAGTAACAACTCGATGTATAATACTTTTATGTTATGCTTTATGAATACAAATAGAATTACACATTCTGGTCACTTTGGATTGCGCTAATGTTTACATTTTCTTTCGTTAGCAGGTTGACAAGAGATGCGTGGGAGCGGCGACATTTCCTAGAAGAAATACGCTAGTGCTATGCACGTAGCATTGTTCACAGCGTATTTATCTACGTACAGTGAATGTCTGCGTGAATAATTAGCTTTTGGTAAGTAACAGCGCGATGTTTAAATATTTTTATGTTATGCTTTATGAATACAAATAGAATTACACATTCTGGTCACTTTGGATTGCGCTAATGTTTACATTTTCTTCCCTTAGCAGGTCGACAAGAGATGTGTGGGAGCGGCGACATATTCTAGAAGAAAAACGCTAGTGCCGTGCACATAGCATTCTTCACAGCGGATGTATCTACGTACAGTGTTTGACTGCGCGATTTATTATATTATTATTATGTTACAGCTCGATTCTTAAATATTTTTATATTATCATTTAAGAATGCAGATAAAGTTACACATTCTGGTGACTTTAAAGTGTGCTAATGTTTACCTTTTCTTTCGTTCGCAGGTTGACAAGAGTTGCGTGGGAGCGGCGACATATTCTAGAAGAAAAACGCTAGTGCTATGCACATAGCATTGTTCACAGCGAATTTATCTACGTACACTGAATGACTGCGTGTATACTTAGTTTTTTTGGAAAGTAACTGCTCGACGTTTACATATTTTTATGTTATGCTTTATGAATACAAATAGAATTACACATTCTGGTCACTTTGGATTGCGCTAATGTTTACATTTTCTTCCCTTAGCAGGTTGACAAGAGATGTGTGTGGGAGCGGCGACATATTCTGGAAGAAAAACGCTAATGCTGTGCACATAGCATTCTTCACAGCGGATGTATCTACGTCCAGTGGTTGACTGCGCGATTAAAGCATTGTTCACAGCGAATTTATCTACGTAGAGTGAATGACTGCGTGAATAATTAGTTTTTTGGTAAGTAACAGCGCGATGTTTAAATATTTTTATGTTATGCTTTATGAATACAAATAGAATTACACATTCTGGTCACTTTGGATTGCGCTAATGTTTACATTTTCTTCCCTTAGCAGGTTGACAAGAGATGTGTGGGAGCGGCGACATATTCTAGAAGAAAAACGGTAGTGCTGTGCACATAGCACTCTTCACAGCGGATGTATCTACGTACAGTGGTTGACTGCGCGTTTAAAGCATTGTTCACAGCGAATTTATCTACGTACAGTGATTTACTGCGTGAATAATTAGTTTTTTGGTAAGTAACAACTCGATGTTTAAATATTTTTATGTTATGCTTCATGAACACAAATAGAATTACACATTCTGATCACTTTGGATTGCGCTAATGTTTTCATTTTCTTTCGTTAGCAGGTTGACAGGAGATGTGTGGGAGCGGCGACATATTCTAGAAGAAAAACGATAGTGCTGTGCACATAGCATTCTTCACAGCGGATGTATCTACGTACAGCGGTTGACTGCGCTATTAATTATATTATTATTAAGTTACAGCTCGATTCTTAAATATTTTTATATTATCATTTAAGAATGCAGATAAAGTTACACATTCTGGTGACTTTAAAGTGTGCTAATGTTTACCTTTTCTTTCGTTCGCAGGTTGACAAGAGTTGCGTGGGAGCGGCGACATATTCTAGAAGAAAAACGCTAGTGCTATGCACATAGCATTGTTCACAGCGAATTTATCTACGTACACTGAATGACTGCGTGTATACTTAGTTTTTTGGAAAGTAACTGCTCGACGTTTACATATTTTTATGTTATGCTTTATGAATACAAATAGAATTACACATTCTGGTCACTTTGGATTGCGCTAATGTTTACATTTTCTTCCCTTAGCAGGTTGACAAGAGATGTGTGTGGGAGCGGCGACATATTCTGGAAGAAAAACGCTAATGCTGTGCACATAGCATTCTTCACAGCGGATGTATCTACGTCCAGTGGTTGACTGCGCGATTAAAGCATTGTTCACAGCGAATTTATCTACGTAGAGTGAATGACTGCGTGAATAATTAGTTTTTTGGTAAGTAACAGCGCGATGTTTAAATATTTTTATGTTATGCTTTATGAATACAAATAGAATTACACATTCTGGTCACTTTGGATTGCGCTAATGTTTACATCTTCTTCCGTTAGCAGGTTGACAAGAGATGTGTGGGAGCGGCGACATATTCTAGAAGAAAAACGCTAGTGCTGTGCACATAGCATTCTTCACAGCGGATGTATCTACGTACAGTGGTTGACTGCGCGTTTAAAGCATTGTTCACAGCGAATTTATCTACGTACAGTGATTTACTGCGTGAATAATTAGTTTTTTGGTAAGTAACAACTCGATGTTTAAATATTTTTATGTTATGCTTCATGAACACAAATAGAATTACACATTCTGATCACTTTGGATTGCGCTAATGTTTACATTTTCTTTCGTTAGCAGGTTGACAGGAGATGTGTGGGAGCGGCGACATATTCTAGAAGAAAAACGCTAGTGCTGTGGACATAGCATTCTTCACAGCGGATGTATCTACGTACAGTGGTTGACTGCGCGATTAAAGCATTGTTCACAGCGAATTTATCTACGTACAATGATTTACTGCGTGAATAATTAGTTTTTTGGTAAGTAACAACTCGATGTTTAAATATTTTTATGTTATGCTTTATGAACACAAATAGAATTACACATTCTGGTCACTTTGGATTGCGCTAATGTTTACATTTTCTTCCCTTGGCAGGTTGACAAGAGATGTGTGGGAGCGGCGACATATTCTAGAAGAAAACGCTAGTGCTGTGCACATAGCATTCTTCACAGCGGATGTATCTACGTACAGTGGTTGACTGCGCGATTAAAGCTATGTTCACAGCGAATTTATCTACGTACAGTGAATGACTGCGTAAACAATTAGTTTTTTGGTAAGTAACAGCGCGATGTTTAAATATTTTTATGTTATGCTTTATGAATACAAATAGAATTACACATTCTGGTCACTTTGAATTGCGCTAATGTTTACATTATCTTCCCTTAGCAGTTTGACAAGAGATGTGTGGGAGCGGCGACATATTCTAGAAGAAAAACGCTAGTGCTATGCACATAGCATTGTTCACAGCGATTTTATCTACGTACAGTGAATGACTGCGTTAATAAGTAGTTTTTTGGTAAGTAACAACTCTATGTTTAAATATTTTTATGTTATGCTTTATGAATACATATAGAATTACACAATCTGGTCTCTTTGGATTGCGCAAATGTTTATATTTTCTTCCTTTAGCAGGTCGACAAGAGATGTGTGGGAGCGGCGACATATTCTAGAAAAAAAACGCTGGTGCTGTGCACATAGCATTCTTCACAGCGGATGTATCTACGTACAGTGGTTGACTGCGCGTTTAAAGCATTGTTCACAGCGAATTTATCTACGTACAGTGAATGACTGCGTGAATAATTGGTTTTTTGGTAAGTAACAGCGCGATGTTTAAATATATTTATGTTATGCTTTATGAATACAAATAGAATTACACATTCTGGTCACTTTGGATTGCGCTAATGTTTACATTTTCTTCCCTTAGCAGGTTGACAAGAGATGTGTGGGAGCGGCGACATATTCTAGAAGAAAAACGCTAGTGCTGTGCACATAGCATTCTTCACAGCGGATGTATCTACGTACAGTGGTTGACTGCGCGTTTAAAGCATTGTTCACAGCGAATTTATCTACGTACAGTGAATGACTGCGTGAATAATTGGTTTTTTGGTAAGTAACAGCGCGATGTTTAAATATTTTTATGTTATGCTTTATGAATACAAATAGAATTACACATTCTGGTCACTTTGGATTGCGCTAATGTTTACATTTTCTTCCCTTAGCAGGTTGACAAGAGATGTGTGGGAGCGGCGACATATTCTAGAAGAAAATCGCTAGTGCTGTGCACATAGCATTCTTCACAGCGGATGTATCTACGTACAGTGGTTGACTGCGCGATTAAAGCATTGTTCACAGCGAATTTATCTACGTACAGTGAATGACTGCGTGAATAATTGGTTTTTTGGTAGGGTAACAGCGCGATGTTTAAATATTTTTATGTTATGCTTTATGAATACAAATAGAATTACACATTCTGGTCACTTTGGATTGCGCTAATGTTTACATTTTCTTTCGTTAGCAGGTTGACAAGAGATGCGTGGGAGCGGCGACATATCCTAGAAGAAATACGCTAGTGCTATGCACGTAGCATTGTTCACAGCGTATTTATCTACGTACAGTGAATGACTGCGTGAATAATTAGCTTTTGGTAAGTAACAGCGCGATGTTTAAATATTTTTATGTTATGCTTTATGAATACAAATAGAATTACACATTCTGGTCACTTTGGATTGCGCTAATGTTTACATTTTCTTTCGTTAGCAGGTTGACAAGAGATGCGTGGGAGCGGCGACATATCCTAGAAGAAATACGCTAGTGCTATGCACGTAGCATTGTTCACAGCGTATTTATCTACGTACAGTGAATGACTGCGTGAATAATTAGCTTTTGGTAAGTAACAGCGCGATGTTTAAATATTTTTATGTTATGCTTTATGAATACAAATAGAATTACACATTCTGGTCACTTTGGATTGCGCTAATGTTTACATTTTCTTCCCTTAGCAGGTTGACAAGAGATGTGTGTGGGAGCGGCGACATATTCTGGAAGAAAAACGCTAATGCTGTGCACATAGCATTCTTCACAGCGGATGTATCTACGTCCAGTGGTTGACTGCGCGATTAAAGCATTGTTCACAGCGAATTTATCTACGTAGAGTGAATGACTGCGTGAATAATTAGTTTTTTGGTAAGTAACAGCGCGATGTTTAAATATTTTTATGTTATGCTTTATGAATACAAATAGAATTACACATTCTGGTCACTTTGGATTGCGCTAATGTTTACATTTTCTTCCCTTAGCAGGTTGACAAGCGATGTGTGGGAGCGGCGACATATTCTAGAAGAAAACCGCTAGTGCTGTGCACATAGCATTCTTCACAGCGGATGTATCTACGTGCAGTGGTTGACTGCGCGTTTAAAGCATTGTTCACAGCGAATTTATCTACGTACAGTGATTTACTGCGTGAATAATTAGTTTTTTGGTAAGTAACAACTCGATGTTTAAATATTTTTATGTTATGCTTCATGAACACAAATAGAATTACACATTCTGATCACTTTGGATTGCGCTAATGTTTACATTTTCTTCCCTTGGCAGCTTGACGAGAGATGTGTGGGAGCGGCGACATATTCTAGAAGAAAACGCTATTGCTGTGCACATAGTATTCTTCACAGCGGATGTATCTACGTACAGTGGTTGACTTCGCGATTAAAGCATTGTTCACAGCGAATTTATCTACGTACAGTGAATGACTGCGTAAACAATTAGTTTTTTGGTAAGTAACAGCGCGATGTTTAAATATTTTTATGTTATGCTTTATGAGTTCAAATAGAATTATACATTCTGGTCACTTTGGATTGCGGTAACGTTTACATTTTCTTCCCTTAGCAGGTTGACAAGAGATGTGTGGGAGCGGCGACATATCCTAGAAGAAAGACGCTAGTGCTGTGCACATAGCATTGTTCACAGCGAATTTATCTTTGTACAGTGAATGACTGCGTGAATAATTAGTTTTTTGGTAAGTAACAACTCGATGTTTAAATATTTTTATGTTATGCTTTATGAATACAAATAGAATTACACTATCTGGTCTCTTTGGATTGCGCAAATGTTTATATTTTCTTCCTTTAGCAGGTCGACAAGAGATGTGTGGGAGCGGCGACATATTCTAGAAAAAAAACGCTAGTGCTGTGCACATAGCATTCTTCACAGCGGATGTATCTACGTACAGTGGTTGACATCGCGATTAATTATATTATTATTAAGTTACAGCTCGAATATTAAATATTTTTATATTATCATTTAAGAATGCAGATAGAATTACACATTCTGGTGACTTTGAAGTGTGCTAATGGTTACTTTTTCCTTCGTTCGCAGGTTGACAAGGGATGCGTGGGAGCGGCGACATATCCTAGAAGAAAAACGCTAGTGCTATGCTCATAGCATTGTTCACAGCGATTTTATCTACGTACAGTGAATGACTGCGTGAATAATCAGTTTTTTGGTAAGTAACAGCGCGATGTTTAAATATTTTTATGTTATGCTTTATGAATACAAATAGAATTACACATTCTGGTCTTTTTGGATTGCGCTAATGTTTACATTTTCTTCCCTTAGCAGGTTGTCAAGAGATGTATGGGAGCGGCGACATATTCTAGAAGAAAATCGCTAGTGCTGTGCACATAGCATTCTTTACAGCAGATGTATATACGTACAGTGGTTAATTGCGCGATTAATTATATTATTATTAAGTCACAGCTCGATTCTTAGATATTTTTATAGTATCATTTGAGGATACAGATAGAATTACACATTCTGGTGACTTTAAGGGTGCTAATGTTTACTTTTTCTTTCGTTGGCAGGTTGACAAGGGATGCGTGGGAGCGACGACTTATTCTAGAAGAAAAACGCTAGTGCTGTGCACATAGCATTCTTCACAGCGGATGTATCTACGTACAGTGGTTGACTGCGCGATTAAAGCATTGTACACAGCGAATTTCTCTACGTACAGTGAATGACTGCGTGAATAATTAGTTTTTTGGTAAGTAACAGCGTGATGTTTAAATATTTTTATGTTATGCTTTATGAATACAAATAGAATTACACATTCTGGTCACTTTGGATTGTGCTAAAGTTTACATTTTATTCCCTTAGCAGGTTGACAAGAGATGTGTGGGAGCGGCGACATATTCTAGAAGAAAAACGCTAGTGCTGTGCACATAGGATACTTCACAGCGGATGTATCTACGTACAGTGGTTGACTACGCGATTAAAGCATTGTTCACAGCGAATTTATCTACGTACAGTTAATGACTGCGTGAATAATTAGTTTTTTGGTAAATAACAACTCGATGTTTAAATATTTTTATGTTATGCTTTATGAATACAAATAGAATTACACATTCTGGTCACTTTGGATTGCGCTAATGTTTACATTTTCTTCCCTTAGCAGGTTGTCAAGAGATGTGTGGGAGCGGCGACATATTCTAGAAGAAAAACGCTAGTGCTGTGCACATAGCATTCTTCACAGCGGATGTATCTACGTACAGTGGTTGACTGCGCGATTAAAGCATTGTTCACAGCGAATTTATCTACGTACAGTGAATGCCTGCGCAAATAATTAGTTTTTTGGTAAATAACAGCGCGATGTTTAAATATTTTTATATTATGCTTTATGAAACAAATAAAATTACACATTCTGGTCACTTTGGATTGCGCTACTGTTTACATTTTCTTCCCTTATTTTTTAGCAGGTTGACAAGAGATGTGTGGGAGCGGCGACATATTCTAGAAGAAAAACGCTAGTGCTGTGCACATAGAATTCTTCACAGCGGATGTATCTACGTACAGTGGTTGACTGCGCGATTAAAGCATTGTTCACAGCGAATTTATCTACGTACAGTGAATGACTGCGTGAATAATTAGTTTTTTGGTAAGTAACAACTCGATGTTTAAATATTTTTATGTTATGCTTTATGAATACAAATAGAATTACACATTCTGGTCACTTTGGATTGCGCTAATGTTTACATTTTCTTTCGTTAGCAGGTTGATAAGAGATGCGTGGGAGCGGCGACATATTCTAGAAGAAAAACGCTAGTGCTATGCACGTAGCATTGTTCACAGCCTATTTATCTACGTACAGTGAATGACTGCGTGAATAATTAGCTTTTTGGTAAGTAACAGCGCGATGTTTAATTATTTTTATGTTATGCTTTATGAATACAAATAGAATTATACATTCTGGTCACTTTGGATTGCGCTAATGTTTACATTTTCTTCCCTTAGCAGGTTGACAAGAGATGTGTGGGAGCGGCGACATATTCTAGAAGAAAAACGCTAGTGCTGTGCACATAGCATTCTTCACAGCGGATGTATCTACGTACAGTGTTTGACTGCGCGATTAATTATATTATTATTATTTTACAGCTCGATTCTTAAATATTTTTATATTATCATTTAAGAATGCAGATAGAATTACACATTCTGGTGACTTTGAAGTGTGCTAATGTTTACTTTTTCTTTCGTTCGCAGGTTGACAAGGGATGCGAGGGAGCGGCGACATATCCTAGAAGAAAAACGCTAGGGCTATGCACATAGCATTGTTCACAGCGAATTTATCTACGTACAGTGAATGACTGCGTGAATAATTAGTTTTTTGTAAGTAACAACTCGATGTTTAAATATTTTTATGTTATGCTTTATGAAAAGAAATAGAATTACACATTCTGGTCACTTTGGATTGCGCTAATGTTTACATTTTCTTTCGTTAGCAGGTTGATAAGAGATGCGTGGGAGCGGCGACATATTCTAGAAGAAAAACGCTAGTGCTATGCACGTAGCATTGTTCACAGCCTATTTATCTACGTACAGTGAATGACTGCGTGAATAATTAGCTTTTTGGTAAGTAACAGCGCGATGTTTAAATATTTTTATGTTATGCTTTATGAATACAAATAGAATTACACATTCTGGTCACTTTGGATTGCGCTAATGTTTACATTTTCTTTCGTTAGCAGGTTGATAAGAGATGCGTGGGAGCGGCGACATATTCTAGAAGAAAAACGCTAGTGCTATGCACGTAGCATTGTTCACAGCCTATTTATCTACGTACAGTGAATGACTGCGTGAATAATTAGCTTTTTGGTAAGTAACAGCGCGATGTTTAAATATTTTTATGTTATGCTTTATGAATACAAATAGAATTATACATTCTGGTCACTTTGGATTGCGCTAATGTTTACATTTTCTTCCCTTAGCAGGTTGACAAGAGATGTGTGGGAGCGGCGACATATTCTAGAAGAAAAACGCTAGTGCTGTGCACATAGCATTCTTCACAGCGGATGTATCTACGTACAGTGGTTGACTGCGCGATTAAAGCATTGTTCACAGCGAATTTATCTACGTACAGTGAATGACTGCGTGAATAATTAGTTTTTTGGTAAGTAACAACTCGATGTTTAAATATTTTTATGTTATGCTTTATGAATACAAATAGAATTACACATTCTGGTCACTTTGGATTGCGCTAATGTTTACATTTTCTTCCCTTAGCAGGTTGACAAGAGATGTGTGGGAGCGGCGACATATTCTAGAAGAGAAACGCTAGTGCTGTGCACATAGCATTCTTCACAGCGGATGTATCTACGTACAGTGGTTGACTGCGCGATTAAAGCATTGTTCACAGCGAATTTATCTACGTACAGTGAATGACTGCGTGAATAATTAGTTCTTTGGTAAGTAACAACTCGATGTTTAAATATTTTTATGTTATGCTTTATGAATACAAATAGAATTACACATTCTGGTCACTTTGGATTGCGCTAATGTTTACATTTTCTTCCCTTAGCAGGTTGACAAGAGATGTGTGGGAGCGGCGACATATTCTAGAAGAAAAACGCTAGTGCTGTGCACATAGCATTCTTCATAGCGGATGTATCTACGTACAGTGGTTGACTGCGCGATTAAAGCATTGTTCACAGCGAATTTATCTACGTACAGTGAATGACTGCGTAAATAATTAGTTTTTTGGTAAGTAACAGCGCGATGTTTAAATATTTTTATATTATGCTTTATGAATACAAATAGAATTACACATTCTGTTCACTTTGGATGCGCTAATGTTTACATTTTCTTCCCTTAGCAGGTTGACAAGAGATGTGTGGGAGCGGCGACATATTCTAGAAGAGAAGCGCTAGTGCTGTGCACATAGCATTCTTCACAGCGTATGTATCTACGTATCAGTGGTTGACTGCGCGATTAATTAAATTATTATTAAGTTACAGATCGATTCTTAAATATTTTTATATTATCATTTAAGAATACAGATAGAATTACACATTGTGGTGACTTTGAAGTGTGCTAATGTTTACTTTTTCTTTCGTTAGCAGGTTGACAAGGGATGCGTGTTAGGGGCGACATAGAGTAGAAGAAAAACGTTAGTGCTGTGCACATAGCATTCTTCACAGCGAATTTATCTACGTACAGTGAATGACTGCGTGAATAATTAGTTTTTTGGTAAGTAACAATTCGATGTTTAAATATTTTTATGTTATGCTTTATGAATACAAATAGAATTACACATTCTGGTCACTTTGGATTGCGCGAATGTTTACATTTTCTTCCCTTAGCAGGTTGACAAGAGATTTGTGGGAGCGGCGACATATTCTAGAAGAAAAACGATAGTGCTGTGCACATAGCATTTTTCACAGCGGATGTATCTACGTACAGTGGTTGACTGCGCGATTAAAGCATTGTTCACAGCGATTTTATCTACATACAGTGAATTACTGCGTAAATAATTAGTTTTTTGGTAAGTAACAGCGCGATGTTTAAATATTTTTATGTTATGCTTTATGAATACAAATAGAATTACACATTCTGGTCACTTTGGATTGCGCTTATGTTTACATTTTCTTCCCTTAGCAGGTTGACAAAAGCTGTACACGGGAGCGTCGACATATTCTAGAAGAAAATCGCTAGTGCTGTGCACATAGCATACTTCACAGCGGATGTATATACGTACAGTGGTTAATTGCGCGATTAATTATATTATTATTAAGTTACAGCTCGATTCTTAGAAATTTTTATAGTATCATTTAAGAATACAGATAGAATTACATATTCTAGTGACTTTGAAGTGTGCTAATGTTTACTTTTTCTTTTGTTAGCAGGTTGACAAGGGATGCGTGTGAGCGGCGACATATTCTAGAAGAAAAACGCTAGTGCTGTGCACATAGCATTGTTCACAGCGAATTTATCTACGTACAGTGAATGACTGCGTGAATAATTTGTTTTTTGGTAAGTAACAGCGCGATGTTTAAATATTTTTATGTTATGCTTTATGAATACAAATAGAATTACACATTCTGGTCACTTTGGATTGCGCTAATGTTTACATTTTCTTCCCTTAGCAGGTTGACAAGAGATGTGTGGGAGCGGCGACATATTCTAGAAGAAAAACGCTAGTGCTGTGCACATAGCATTCTTCATAGCGGATGTATCTACGTACAGTGGTTGACTGCGCGATTAAAGCATTGTTCACAGCGAATTTATCAACGTACAGTGAATGACTGCGTGAATAATTAGTTTTTTGGTAAGTAACAGCGCGATGTTTAAATATTTTAATAAATATGTTATGCTTTATGAATACAAACAGAATTACACGTTCTGGTCACTTTGGATTCTGCTAATGTTTACTTTTTTTTTCCCTTAGCAGGTTGACAAGAGATGTGTGGAAGCGGCGACATATTCTAGAAGAAAAACGCTAGTGCTGTGCACATAGCATTGTTCACGGCGAATGTATCTACGCACAGTGGATGACTGCGTGATTAATTAATTTTTTGGTAAGTAACAGCTTGATGTTTAAATATTTTTATGTTATGCTTTATGAATATAAATAGAATTACACATTCTGGTCCCTTGGATTGCGCTAATATTTACATTTTCTTCCCTTAGCAGGATGACAAGCGATGTGAGGGAGCGGCGACATATTCTAGAAGAAAAACGCTAGTGCTGTGCACATAGCATTGTTCACAGCGAATGTATCTACGTACAGTGGATGACTGCGTGATTAATTAGTTTTTTGTAAGTAACAGCTCGATGTTTAGATATTTTTATGTTGTGCTTTATGAATACAAATAGAATTACACATTCTGGTCACTTTGGATTGCGCTAATGTTTACATTTTCTTCCCTTAGCAGGTTGTCAAGAGATATGTGGGAGCGGCGACCTATTCTAGATGAAAAACGCTAGTGCTGTGCACATAGCATTCTTCACAGCGGATGTATCTACGTAGAGTGGTTGACTGCGCGATTAATTATATTATTATTAAGTTGCAGCTCGATTCTTAAATATTTTTATCTTATCATTTAAGAATACAGATAGAATTACACACTCTGGTGACTTTGAAGTGTGGTAATGTTTACTTTTTCTTCGTTAGCAGGTTGACAAGGGATGGGTGGGAGCGGCGACATATCCTAGAAGAAAAACGCTAGTGCTGTGCACATAGCATTCTTCACAGCGGATGTATCTACGTACAGTGGCTGACTGCGCGATTAATTATGTTATTATTAAGTTGCAGCTCGATTCTTAAATATTTTTATATTATCATTTAAGAATACAGATAGAATTACACACTCTGGTGACTTTGAAGTGTGGTAATGTTTACTTTTTCTTCGTTAGCAGGTTGACAAGGGATGGGTGGGAGCGGCGACATATCCTAGAAGAAAAACGCTAGTGCTGTGCACATAGCATTGTTCACAGCGAATGTATCTACGTACAGTGGATGACTGCGTGATTAATTATTTTTGTGGTAAGTAACAGCTTGATGTTTAAATATTTTTATGTTATGCTTTATGAATATAAATAGAATTACACATTCTGGTAACTTGGATTGCGCTAATGTTTACATTCTCTTCCCATAGCAGGTTGACAAGCGATGTGTGGGAGCGGCGACATATTCTAGAAGAACAACGCTAGTGCTGTGCACATAGCATTGTTCACAGCGAATGTATCTACGTACAGTGGATGACTGCGTAAACAATTAGTGTTTTGGTAAGTAACAGTGCGATGTTTAAATATTTTTATGTTATGCTTTATGAATACAAATAGAATTACACATTCTGGTCTCTTTGGATTGCGCTAATGTTTACATTTTCTTCCCTTAGCAGGTTGACAAGAGATGTGTGGGAGCGGCGATATATCCTAGAAGAAAAACGCTAGTGCTATGCACATAGCATTGTTCACAGCGAATTTATCTACGTACAGGGAATGACTGCGTGAATAATTAGTTTTTTGGTAAGTAACAACTCGATGTTTAAATATTTTTATGTTATGCTTTATGAATACACATAGAATTACACAATCTGGTCACTTTGGATTGCGCAAATGTTTACATTTTCTTCCCTTAGCAGGTCGACAAGAGATGTGTGGGAGGGGCGACATATTCTAGAAAAAAAACGCTAGTGCTGTGCACATAGCATTCTTCACAGCGGATGTATCTACGCACAGTGGTTGACTGCGCGATTAATTATATTATTATTAATTTACAGCTCGAATCGTAATATTTTTATATTATCATTTAAGAATGCAGATAGAATTACACATTCTCGTGTCTTTGAAGTGTGCTAATGTTTACTTTTTCTTTCGTTCGCAGGTTGACAAGGGATGCGTGGGAGCGGCGACATATCCTAGAAGAAAAACGCTAGTGCTGTGCACATAGCATTCTTCACAGCGGATGTATCTACGTACACTGGTTGACTGCGCTATTAATTATATTATTATTAAGTTACAGCTCGCTTCATAATTATTTTTATATTATCATTTAAGAATACAGATAGAATTACACATTATGGTGAGTTGGAAGCGCGCTAACCTTTACTTTTTCTTTCGTTAGCAGGTTGACAAGGGATGCGTGGGAGCGGCGACATATTCTAGAAGAAAAACGCTAGTGCTGTGCACATAGCATTCTTCACAGCGGATGTATCTACGTACACTGGTCGACTGCGGGATTAATTATATTATTATTAAGTTACAGCTTGATTCTTAAATACTTTTATATTATCTTTTGAGAATACAGATAGAATTACACATTCTGTTGACTTTGAAGTGTGCTAATGTTTACTTTTTCTTTCGTTAGCAGGTTGACAAGGGATTCGTGGGAGCGGCCACATATTCTAGAAGAAAAACGCTAGTGCTGTGCACATAGCATTCTTCACAGCGTATTTATTTGCAGACAGTGGGTGACTGCGCGAATAATTAATTTGTTGGTAAGTAACTGCTCGATGTTTAAATATTTGTATATTATGCTTTATGAGTACAAATAGGATTACACATTCTGGTCGCTTTGGATTGCGCTAATGTTTAAATTTTCTTCCCTTAGCAGGTTGACAAAAGGTGTGTGGGAGCGGCGACATATTCTAGAAGAAAAACGCTAGTGCTGTGCACATAGCATTCTTCACAGCGGATGTATCTACGTACACTGGTCGACTGCGGTATTAATTATATTATTATTAAGTTACAGCTTGATTCTTAAATACTTTTATATTATCTTTTGAGAATACAGATAGAATTACACATTCTGTTGACTTTGAAGTGTGCTAATGTTTACTTTTTCTTTCGTTAGCAGGTTGACAAGGGATTCGTGGGAGCGGCCACATATTCTAGAAGAAAAACGCTAGTGCTGTGCACATAGCATTCTTCACAGCGTATTTATTTGCAGACAGTGGGTGACTGCGCGAATAATTAATTTGTTGGTAAGTAACTGCTCGATGTTTAAATATTTGTATATTATGCTTTATGAGTACAAATAGGATTACACATTCTGGTCACTTTGGATTGCGCTAATGTTTACATTTTCTTCCCTTAGCAGGTTGAGAAGAGATGTGTGGGAGCGGCGATATATTCTAGAAGAAAAACGCTAGTGCTGTGCACATAGCATTCTTCACAGCGGATGTATCTACGTACACTGGTTGACTGCTCGATTAATTATATTATTATTCAGTTACAGCTCGATTCTTAAATACTTTTATATTATCATTTAAGAATACAGGTAGAATTACACATTCGGTTGATTTTGAAGTGTGCTAATGTTTACTTTTTCTTTCGTTAGCAGGTTGACAAGTGATACGTGGGAGCGGCGACACATTCTAGAAGAAAAACGCTAGTGCTTTGCACATAGCATTGTCCACAGCGAATTTATCAACGTACAGTGAATGACTGCGTGAATAATTAGTTTTTTGGTAAGTAACAGCTCCATGTTTAAATATTTTTATGTTATGCTTTAAGAATACAAATAGAATTACACATTCTGGTCACTTTGGATTGCGCTAATGTTTACATTTTCTTCCCTTAGCAGGTTGAGAAGAGATGTGTGGGAGCGACGATATATTCTAGAAGAAAAACGCTAGTGCTGTGCACATAGCATTCTTCACAGCGGATGTATCTACGTACACTGGTTGACTGCTCGATTAATTATATTATTATTCAGTTACAGCTCGATTCTTAAATACTTTTATATTATCATTTAAGAATACAGGTAGAATTACACATTCGGTTGATTTTGAAGTGTGCTAATGTTTACTTTTTCTTTCGTTAGCAGGTTGACAAGGGACGCGTGGGAGCGGCGACATATTCTAGAAGAAAAACGCTAGTGCTGTGCACATAGCATTCTTCACAGCGGATGTATCTACGTACACTGGTTGACTGCGCGATTAATTATATTATTATTAAGTTACAGCTCGATTCTTAAATATTTTTATATTATCATTTAAGAATAAAAATAGAATTACACTTTCAGGTGACTTTGAAGTATGCTAATGTTTACTTTTTCTTTCGTTAGCAGGTTGAAAGGGATGCGTGGGAGCGGCGACATATTGTAGAAGAAAAACGCTAGTGCTTTGCACATAGCATTGTTCACAGCGAATTTATCTACGTACAGTGAATGACTGCGTGAATAATTAGTTTTTTGGTAAGTAACAGCTCGATGTTTAAATATTTTTATGTTATGCCTTATGAAAACAAATAGAATTACAAATTCTGGTCACTTTGGATTGCGGTACTGTTTACATTTTCTTCCCTTAGCAGGTTGACAAGAGATGTGTGGGAGCGGCGATATATTCTAGAAGAAAAACGCTAGTGCTGTGCACATAGCATTCTTCACAGCGGATGTATCTACCTACAGTGGTTGACTGCGCGATTATTTATATTATTATTAAGTTACAGCTCGATTCTTAAATACTTTATTATCATCATTTAAGGATACAGATAGAATTACACATTCGGTTGACTGTGAAGTGTGCTAATGTTTACTTTTTCTTTCGTTAGCAGGTTGACAAGGGATGCGTGGGAGCGGCGACATACTCTAGAAGAAAAACGCTAGTGCTGTGCACATAGCATTGTTCAAAGCGTATTTATCTACGTACAGTAAATGACTGCGTGAATAATTAGCTTTTTGGTAAGTAACAGCTCGATGTTTAAATATTTTTATGTTATGCCTTATGAATACAAATAGAATTACAAATTCTGGTCACTTTGGATTGCGCTACTGTTTACATTTTCTTCCCTCATTTTTTAGCAGGTTGACAAGATATGTGTGGGAGCGGCGATATATTCTAGAAGAAATCGCTAGTGCTGTGCACATAGCATTGTTCACAGCGGATGTAGCTACGTACAGTGGTTGACTGCGCGATTAATTATATTATTATTAAGTTACAGGTCGATTCTGAAATATTTTTATATTATCATTTAAGAATACAGATAGAATTACACATACTGGTGACGTTGAAGTGTGCTAATGTTTACTTTTTCTTTCGTTAGCATGTTGACAAGGGATTGGTGGGAGCGGCGACAGATTCTAGAAGAAAAACGCTAGTGCTGTGCACATAGCATTGTTCACAGCGAATTTATCTACGTACAGTGAATGACTGCGTGAATAATTAGTTTTTTGGTAAGTAACAGCTCGATGTTTAAATATTTTTATGTTATGCTTTATTTGTACAAATATAATTACACATTCTGGTCTTTTTGGATTGCGCTAATGTTTACATTTTCTTCCCTTAGCAGGTTGACAAGAGATGTGTGGGAGCGGCGACATATTCTAGAAGAAAAACGCTAGTGCTGTGCACATAGCATTTTTCACAGCGGATGTATCTACGTACACTGGTTGACGGCGCGATTAATTATATTATTATTAAGTTACAGCTCGATTCTTAAATATTTTTATATTATCACTTTGGAATACAGATAGAATTACACGTTCTGGTGACTTTGAAGTGTGCTAATGTTTACTTGTTCATTCGTTAGCAGGTTGACAAAGGATGCGTTGGAGCGGCGACACATTCTAGAAGAAAAACGCTAGTGCTGTGCACATAGCATTGTTCACAGCGTATTTATCTGCGTACAATGGTTGACTTCGCGATTAATTATATTATTATTAAGTTACAGCTCGATTCTTAAATATTTTTATATTATCATTTAAGAATACAGATAGAATTACACATTCTGGTGACGTTGAAGTGTGCTAATGTTTACTTTTTCTTTCGTTAGCAGGTTGACAAGGGTTTGGTGGGAGCGGCGACATATTCTAGAAGAAAAACGCTAGTGCTGTGCACATAGCATTGTTCACAGCGAATTTATCTACGTACAGCGAATGACTGCGTGAATAATTAGTTTTTTGGTAGGTAACAGCTCGATGTTTAAATATTTTTATGTTATGCTTTATGAGTACAAATAGAATTACACATTCTGGTCACTTTGGATTGCGCTAATGTTTACATTTTCTTCCCTTAGCATGTTGACAAGAGATGTGTGGGAGCGGCGACATATTCTAGATGAAAAACGCTAGTGCTGTGCACATAGCATTCTTCACAGCGGATGTATCTACGTACACTGGTTGACTGCGCGATTAATTATATTATTATTAAGTTACAGCTCGATTCTTAAATATTTTTATATTATCATTTAGGAATACAGATAGAATTTCACATTCTGGTGACTTTTAAGTGGGCTAATGTTTACTTGTTCTTTCGTTAGCAGGTTGACAAGGGATTGGTAAGAGGGCAACATATTCTAGAAGAAAAACGCTAGTGCTGTGCACATAGCATTCTTCACAGCGGATGTATCTACGTACAGTGGTTGACTGCGCGATTAATTATATTATTATTAAGTTACAGCTCGATTCTTAAATATTTTTATATTAGCATTTAAGAATACAGATAGAATTACACATTCTGGTGACGTTGAAGTGTGCTAATGTTTACTTTTTCTTTCGTTAGCAGGTTGACAAGTATTCGTGGGAGCGGCGACATATTCTACAAGAAAAACGCTAGTGCTGTGCACATAGCATTCTTCACAGAGGATGTATCTACGTACAGTGGTTGACTGCGCGATTAATTATATTATTATTAAGTTACAGCTCGATTCTTAATTATTTTTATATTATCATTTAAGAATACAGATAGAATTACACATTATGGTGACGTTGAAGTGTGCTAATGTTTACTTTTTCATTCGTTATTAGCTTGACAAGGGATTCGTGGGAGCGGCGACATATTCTAGAAGAAAAACGCTAGTGCTGTGCACATAGCATTCTTCACAGCGGATGTATCTACGTACAGTGGTTGACTGCGCGATTAATTATATTATTATTAAGTTACAGCTCGATTCTTAAATATTTTTATATTATCATTTAAGAATACAGATAGAATTACACATTCTGGAGACGTTGAAGTGTGCTAATGTTTACTTTTTCTTATGTTAGCAGGTTGACAAGGGAATCGTGGGAGCGGGGACATATTCTAGATGAAAAACGGTAGTGCTGTGCACATAGCATTGTTCACAGCGGATGTATCTACGTACAGTGGTTGACTGCGCGATTAATTATATTATTATTAAGTTACAGCTCGATTCTTAAATATTTTTATATTATCATTTAAGAATACAGATAGAATTACACATTCGGGTGAAGTTGAAGTGTGCTAATGTTTACTTTTTCTTTCGTTAGCATGTTGACAAGGGATTCGTGGGAGCGGCGACATATTCTAGAAGAAAAACGCTAGTGCTGTGCACATAGCATTGTTCACAGCGAATTTATCTACGTACAGTGAATGACTGCGTGAATAATTAGTTTGTTGGTAAGTAACTGCTCGATGTTTAAATATTTTATGTTATGCTTTAAGAATACAAATAGAATTACACATTCTGGTCACTTTGGATTGCGCTAATGTTTACATTTTCTTCCCTTAGCAGGTTTACAAGGGATGTGTGGCACCGGCGACATATTCTTGAAGAAAAACGCTAGTGCTGTGCACATAGCATTCTTCACAGCGGATGTATCTACGTACAGTGGTTGACTGCGCGATTAATTATATTATTATTAAGTTACAGCTCGATTCTTAAATATTTTTATATTATCATTTAAGAATACAGATAGAATTACACATTCTGGTGACGTTGAAGTGTGCTAATGTTTACTTTTTCTTTCGTTAGCAGGTTGACAAGTATTCGTGGGTGCGGCGACATATTGTACAAGAAAAACGCTAGTGCTGTGCACATAGCATTCTTCACAGCGGATGTATCTACGTACAGTGGTTGACTGCGCGATTAATTATATTATTATTAAGTTACAGCTCGATTCTTAAATATTTTTATATTATCATTTAAGAATATAGATAGAATTACACATTCTGGTGACGTTGAAGTGTGCTAATGTTTACTTTTTCATTCGTTAGCAGCTTGACAAGGGATTCGTGGGAGCGGCGACATATTCTAGAAGAAAAACGCTAGTGCTGTGCACATAGCATTCTTCACAGCGGATGTATCTACGTACAGTGGTTGACTGCGCGATTAATTATATTATTATTAAGTTACAGCTCGATTCTTAAATATTTTTATATTATCATTTAAGAATACAGATAGAATTACACATTCGGGTGAAGTTGAAGTGTGCTAATGTTTACTTTTTCTTTCGTTAGCAGGTTGACAAGGGATTCGTGGGAGCGGCGACATATTCTAGAAGAAAAACGCTAGTGCTGTGCACATAGCATTGTTCACAGCGAATTTATCTACGTACAGTGAATGACTGCGTGAATAATTAGTTTTTTGGTAAGTAACAGCTCGATGTTTTTAATATTTTTATGCTATGCTTTATGAGTACAAATAGAATTACACATTCTAGTCACTTTGGATTGCGCTACATTTTCTTCCCTTAGCAGGTTGACAAGAAATGTGTGGGAGCGGTGACATATTCTAGAAGAAAAACGCTAGTGCTGTGGACATAGCATTCTTCACAGCGAATTTAACTACGTACAGTGAATGACTGCGTGAATAATTAGTTTGTTGGTAAGTAACTGCTCGATGTTTAAATATTTGTATGTTATGCTTTATGAGTACAAATAGAATTACACATTCTGGTCACGTTGGATTGCGCTAATGTTTACATTTTCTTCCCTTAGCAGGTTGACAAGAGATGTGTGGGAGCGGCGACATATTCTAGAAGAAAAACGCTAGTGCTGTGCACATAGCATTCTTCACAGCGGATGTATCTACGTACAGTGGTTAACTCCGCGATTAATTATACTATTATTAAGTTACAGCTCGATTCTTAAATATTTTTATATTATCATTTAGGAATACAGATAGAATTACACGTTCTGGTGACTTTGAAGTGTGCTAATGTTTACTTGTTCTTTCGTTAGCAGGTTGAGTAAGGATGCGTGGAGCGGCGACACATTCTAGAAGAAAAACGCTAGTGCTGTGCACATAGCATTGTTCACAGCGAATTTATCTACGTACAGTGAATGACTGCGAGAATAATTAGTTTTTTGGTAAGTAACAGCTCCATGTTTAAATATTTTTATGTTATGCTTTAAGAATACAAATAGAATTACACATTCTGGTCACTTTGGATTGCGCTTATGTTTACATTTTCTTCCCTTAGCAGGTTGACAAGAGATGTGTGGCAGAGGTGACATATTCTAGAAGAAAAACGCTAGTGCTGTGCACATAGCATTCTTCACAGCGGATGTATCTACGTACAGTGGTTGACTGCGCGATTAATTATATTATTATAAAGTTACAGCTCGATTCTTAAATATTTTTAAATTATCATTTAAGAATACAGATAGAATTACACATTCTGGTGACGTTGAAGTGTGCTATTGTTTACTTTTTCTTTCGTTAGCAGGTTGACAAGGGATTGGTGGGAGCGGCGACATATTGTAGAAGAAAAACGCTAGTGCTGTGCACATAGCATTGTTCACAGCGAATTTATCTACGTACAGTGAATGACTGCAAGAATAATTAGTTTTTTGGTAAGTAACAGCTCCATGTTTAAATATTTGAATGTTATGCTATATGAGTACAAATAGAATTACACATTCTGGTCACTTTGGATTGCGCTAATGTTTACATTTTCCTCCCTTAGCAGGTTGACAAGAGATGTGTGGGAGCGGCGACATATTCTAGAAGAAAAACGCTAGTGCTGTGCACATAGCATTCTTCACAGCGGATGTATCTACGTACAGTGGTTGACTGCGCGATTAATTATATTATTATTAAGTTACAGCTCGATTCTTAAACATTTTTATATTATCATTTAAGAATACAGATAGAATTACACATTCTGGTGACGTTGAAGTGTGCTAATGTTTACTTTTTTTTCGTTAGCAGGTTGACAAGGGATTTGTGGGAGCGGCGACATATTGTAGAAGAAAAACGCTAGTGCTGTGCACATAGCATTGTTCACAGCGAATTTATCTACGTACAGTGAATGACTGCAAGAATAATTAATTTTTTGGTAAGTAACAGCTCCATGTTTAAATATTTTAATCGGTAATTGTAAAAACAACACATGTCCACTTTTTGGCAAAAATTAGATATATGCAGAGAAGCCTTCAGGATACTTAGATGCAGCATCTATGTAAAAATCACACTTGTCCTACACAATTTAATGCTTTTACAGGCATACAGTTTTTCGTGTTCTTTGCAGTAACAACATCAGTCCAGGACTTACGTTATTATTGCAAGAAATGGCAGATGGCAGCACCAAACGAACATACTCGGATCTTTTTCCATGTAGTGAATATAATGCATGCCAGATGGCAGCATATCTGACGCCTGTGATCTAATTACCTGTGTGCATTGTTGTAGCAGTTGCGTATACATTGCCGTTTAGTTTTGTTTATAGAACACGTTTCTTTGGATTATCTATGCACAATGTCGAAGAAGAGAGGTGCGCAACCGGAACTATATAAAAGAAATGCCATAAAAGCTGCCAGAACGAAGGGAATTGGTTACGTGAATCACAGTGGAAGAGAAATTAATGCTGTAAAAATAGGACCTGACTGTGGGTGAGTTCAAAGGCTATGTGAATTAATCTCCTGTCTGTGTATTTTTTACTTCTTAGAGGTTCCCATCTGTTCTAAGTTTTATGGTACGTAAATATCATATGGATAATTTACTCTATCAATAAAAAATAACTGATTTTACGTAAATAATTTTTTTGCAACTCTTTTACAATTCCTGACATTGGTATTCGTGTATTAATATGTTTCAGATGTAAGAAACTGTGTTTCAAGAGGATCTCTGAACATGAACAGATAGATATATTCACTAAATTTCACGATTTTGAGAGTAAGAACACACAAGATGGTTACCTTGCAGGGCTGATCGAATAAGAAGACGTGGTACGCAGAAGACCCCGGAAAAGTGATGGCCAGCCTAAGCCAAGAGCACTAAATTATCGATATCACGTGGTAACTGGAGATGCTGGGCGGGTCGAAGTGTGCAAAAAGGCATTCTGTAGCCTTTTTGGCATTACAAATGAACGTGTGCGACGAATTTGTCACTGTGTGAAAAATAATGTTCGCCCATGTGACAGTAGAGGACGTACTGCTTCAACCAATGCAACACCACAGGAAGTCCTATCGATAATTGAGGAGCATATTAAAACATTCCCTACGAAAATCTCACATTATTCAAGCAAAGAAATGTATTACTTAAATCGTGAATTATCTGTAAAAAGTATGTACGAACTGTTCATGAAGTTATATCCTCATACCAGAGTGTCATATGGAATTTATTTAAGGGTTTTCAATGAGCGTTTTAACTTACGCTTTGGGCGGCCGCAAGTCGATACTTGCTGCTCTTGTGAGTCACTTTCAGTGAAGATTAAGAGTCCATCATTGAACGATACTGCAAAGCGTGTGGCTGTAGCGGAACTCATGGTACATAAAAGAAGAAGCAAAAAATTCTATTTAAAGATGGTTGCTGTTAAGGAGAAGTGTGCAGAAAATGAGCATGTGGTAGCATTATGTTTCGATTATATGCAAAATCTGCAGTTGCCTAAGCTCCCAGTACAGGAAGCTTTTTATTTACGGCAAATTAACGTTAATGCATTCTGTATTACAGACCTAAAGAGCAACAAATCCAAGGTATATGTGTATCACGAAGGTACTGCCCACAAAGGACCTAACGAAGTATGCTCGTTTTTGGTTGATTACATCAACACAGATATACCTGATAGTGCTACTGAATTACACCTGTTCTCGGATGGGTGCCCTGCACAAAATAAGAACAACACAGTGGTTAGGGTAATGAACTGCCTTGTAAGTTCTGGCAGATTCAAAGATGTATTCCAGTATTTTCCTGCGCGTGGCCATTCTTTTTTACCATGTGATCGTACATTTGCTTCCATAAAGAGGGTGATAAGAAGAAAAGACAGAATATATTCTTTGTATGAGTATGTTCAATGTATGGTGACATCATCCAAAAAACAAAATATTAATGTAAAGCTTGTTACCTCGGAAGAGATTTTGGGTTACAAAAAATGGTGGCCCAAATTTTATAAGCGATCCTGTTTGTCTGACGACAGTTATGGGACGAATGTGGACAAAAGCAGTAAAGTGAAATTCACAGTGTCCTCATTTATGAGCTTCCATCACAGTGAAATGCTTCCAGGTAAAGTTGACTGTTACTATCATATTGATGGTCTCGTAAAACACCGCTTTTCATTGCGACATTCACTACAGACAGAACCAAAGTTGCCTGCAGAAATTGCATATAATAACAAAGTTGCAATCGATGTCAAAAAATTGAAAGATGTGGGACAATTAATGCAATATATTCCCGATGAGCGCAAAGCCTTTTATCTGGAATTGACTGAACGGCCTTCTGTGGACACTCCTGAAGATGATTCATAATACATTTTTGGTATAAAATAACCTGTATAGTGTAGTGTTAATTCTTCATTGTCCTGTTAAGTGATAAAAGAAATTTAATTCCTAATGTCACGATTTACATCGTCATATCTTTAGTCTTTCCATACAGTGTGTCCATACATTAACAATATTTTTCAATTTCTCTGTAAAACAATATTAGACAATGTACAAGTAATATTGTATATTAAATTTATACAATAAAGTAATTTTTGATTACATAAACAAATGTTGATGTTAAAATGTCAGTCCAAAATGTTCATCCTGCAATAACAACATCAGTCCGTACAATTAAAAAAAATCGTTCATGCAAAGTTATTATATTTAAAGTACTTTGTTTTATTGTTAAAGCTTACCTAACATACACAGTCAATATTAAAATTAATGGATTTATCCTTCTGTCCATTATTTAGCCTGTATACAGTTTTTTGCTTCTCCTGAAAAATTTACTTTCTTGGACTAATGTTGTTTTTACAATTACTGATTCATTTGTATGTTATGCTTTATGAGTACAAATAGAATTACACATTCTGGTCACTTTGGATTGCGCTAATGTTTACATTTTCTTCCCTTAGCAGGTTGACAAGAGATGTGTGGGAGCTGCGACATATTCTAGAAGAAAAACGCTAGTGCTGTGCACATAGCATTCTTCACAGCGGATGTATCTACGTACAGTGGTTGACTGCGCGATTAATTATATTATTATTAAGTTACAGCTCGATTCTTAAATATTTTTATATTATCATTTAAGAATACAGATGGAATTACACATTCTGGTGACGTTGAAGTGTGCTAATGTATACTTTTTCTTTCGTTAGCAGGTTGACAAGGGATTGGTGGGAGCGGCGACATATTCTAGAAGAAAAACGCTAGTGCTGTGCACATAGCATTGTTCACAGCGAATTTACCTACGTACAGTGAATGACTGCAAGAATAATTAGTTTTTTGGTAAGTAACAGCTCGATGTTTTAATATTTTTATGCTATGCTTTATGAGTACAAATAGAATTACACATTCTGGTCACTTTGGATTGCGCTACATTTTCTTCCCTTAGCAGGTTGACAAGAGATGTGTGGGAGCGGCGACATATTCTAGAAGAAAAACGCTAGTGCTGTGCACATAGCATTGTTCACAGCGGATGTATCTACGTACAGCGGTTGACTGCGAAATTAATTATATTATTATTAAGTTACAGCTCGATACTTAAATATTTTTATATTATCATTTAAGAATACAGATAGCATTACACATTCTGGTGACGTTGAAGTGTGCTAATGTTTACTTTTTCTTTCGTTAGCAGGTTGACAATGGATTGGTGTGAGCGGCGACATATTCTAGAAGAAAAACGCTAGTGCTGTGCACATAGCATTGTTCACAGCGAATTTATCTACGTTCAGTGAATGACTGCAAAAAATTTGTTTTTTGGTAAGTAACAGCTCCATGTTTAAATATTTGTATGTCATGCTTTATGAGTACAAATAGAATTACACATTCTGGTCACTTTGGATTGCGCTAATGTTTACATTTTCATCCCTTAGCAGGTTGACAAGAGATGTGTGGGAGCGGCGACATATTCTAGAAGAAAATCGCTAGTGCTGTGCACATAGCATTCTTCACAGCGGATGTATCTACGTACAGTGGTTGACTGCGCGATTAATTATATTATTATTAAGTTACAGCTCGATTCTTAAATATTTTTATATTATCATTTAAGAATACAGATAGAATTACACATTCTGGTGACGTTGAAGTGTGCTAATGTTTACTTTTTCTTTCGTTAGCAGGTTTACAAGGGATTGGTGGGAGCGGCGACATATTCTAGAAGAAAAACGCTAGTGCTGTGCACATAGCATTGTTCACAGTGAATTTATGTACGTACAGTGAATGACTGCAAGAATAATTAGTTTTTTGGTAAGTAACAGCTCCATGTTTAAATATTTTTATGTTATGCTTTAAGAATACAAATAGAATTACACATTCTGGTCACTTTGGATTGCGCTAATGGTTACATTTTATTCCCTTAGCAGGTTGACAAGAGATGTGTGGGAGCGGCGACATATTCTAGAAGAAAAACGCTAGTGCTGTGCACATAGCATTCTTCACAGCGGATGTATCCACGTACAGTGGTTGACTGCGCGATTAATTATATTATTATTAAGTTACAGCTCGATTCTTAAATATTTTTATATTATCATTTAAGAATACAGATAGAATTACACATTCTGGTGACGTTGAAGTGTGCTAATGTTTACTTTTTCTTTCGTTAGCAGGTTGACAAGGGATTGGTGGGAGCGGCGACATATTCTAGAAGAAAAACGCTAGTGCTGTGCACATACCATTGTTCACAGCGAATTTATCTACGTACACTGAATGACTGCAAGAATAATTAGCTTTTTGGTAAGTAACAGCTCCATGTTTAAATATTTTTATGTTATGCTTTAAGAATACAAATAGAATTACACATTCTGGTCACTTTGTATTGCGCTAATGGTTACATTTTATTCCCTTAGCAGGTTGACAAGAGATGTGTGGGAGCGGCGACATATTCTAGAAGAAAAACGCTAGTGCTGTGCACATAGCATTGTTCACAGCGGATGTATCTACGTACAGTGGTTGACTGCGCGATTAATTATATTATTATTAAGTTACAGCTCGATTCTTAAATATTTTTATATTATCATTTAAGAATACAGATAGAATTACACATTCTGGTGACGTTGAAGTGTGCTAATGTTTACTTTTTCTTTCGTTAGCAGGTTTACAAGGGATTGGTGGGAGCGGCGACATATTCTAGAAGAAAAACGCTAGTGCTGTGCACATAGCATTGTTCACAGTGAATTTATGTACGTACAGTGAATGACTGCAAGAATATTTAGTTTTTTGGTAAGTAACAGCTCCATGTTTAAATATTTTTATGTTATGCTTTAAGAATACAAATAGAATTACACATTCTGGTCACTTTGGATTGCGCTAATGGTTACATTTTATTCCCTTAGCAGGTTGACAAGAGATGTGTGGGAGCGGCGACATATTCTAGAAGAAAAACGCTAGTGCTGTGCACATAGCATTCTTCACAGCGGATGTATCCACGTACAGTGGTTGACTGCGCGATTAATTATATTATTATTAAGTTACAGCTCGATTCTTAAATATTTTTATATTATCATTTAAGAATACAGATAGAATTACACATTCTGGTGACGTTGAAGTGTGCTAATGTTTACTTTTTCTTTCGTTAGCAGGTTTACAAGGGATTGGTGGGAGCGGCGACATATTCTAGAAGAAAAACGCTAGTGCTGTGCACATAGCATTGTTCACAGTGAATTTATGTACGTACAGTGAATGACTGCAAGAATAATTAGTTTTTTGGTAAGTAACAGCTCCATGTTTAAATATTTTTATGTTATGCTTTAAGAATACAAATAGAATTACACATTCTGGTCACTTTGGATTGCGCTAATGGTTACATTTTATTCCCTTAGCAGGTTGACAAGAGATGTGTGGGAGCGGCGACATATTCTAGAAGAAAAACGCTAGTGCTGTGCACATAGCATTCTTCACAGCGGATGTATCTACGTACAGTGGTTGACTGCGCGATTAATTATATTATTATTAAGTTACAGCTCGATTCTTAAATATTTTTATATTATCATTTAAGAATACAGATAGAATTACACATTCTGGTGACGTTGAAGTGTGCTAATGTTTACTTTTTCTTTCGTTAGCAGGTTTACAAGGGATTGGTGGGAGCGGCGACATATTCTAGAAGAAAAACGCTAGTGCTGTGCACATAGCATTGTTCACAGTGAATTTATGTACGTACAGTGAATGACTGCAAGAATAATTAGTTTTTTGGTAAGTAACAGCTCCATGTTTAAATATTTTTATGTTATGCTTTAAGAATACAAATAGAATTACACATTCTGGTCACTTTGGATTGCGCTAATGGTTACATTTTATTCCCTTAGCAGGTTGACAAGAGATGTGTGGGAGCGGCGACATATTCTAGAAGAAAAACGCTAGTGCTGTGCACATAGCATTCTTCACAGCGGATGTATCTACGTACAGTGGTTGACTGCGCGATTAATTATATTATTATTAAGTTACAACTCGATTCTTAAATATTTTTATATTATCATTTAAGAATACAGATAGAATTACACATTCTGGTGACGTTGAAGTGTGCTAATGTTTACTTTTTCTTTCGTTAGCAGGTTTACAAGGGATTGGTGGGAGCGGCGACATATTCTAGAAGAAAAACGCTAGTGCTGTGCACATAGCATTGTTCACAGTGAATTTATGTACGTACAGTGAATGACTGCAAGAATAATTAGTTTTTTGGTAAGTAACAGCTCCATGTTTAAATATTTTTATGTTATGCTTTAAGAATACAAATAGAATTACACATTCTGGTCACTTTGGATTGCGCTAATGGTTACATTTTATTCCCTTAGCAGGTTGACAAGAGATGTGTGGGAGCGGCGACATATTCTAGAAGAAAAACGCTAGTGCTGTGCACATAGCATTCTTCACAGCGGATGTATCCACGTACAGTGGTTGACTGCGCGATTAATTATATTATTATTAAGTTACAGCTCGATTCTTAAATATTTTTATATTATCATTTAAGAATACAGATAGAATTACACATTCTGGTGACGTTGAAGTGTGCTAATGTTTACTTTTTCTTTCGTTAGCAGGTTGACAAGGGATTGGTGGGAGCGGCGACATATTCTAGAAGAAAAACGCTAGTGCTGTGCACATAGCATTGTTCACAGCGAATTTATCTACGTACACTGAATGACTGCAAGAATAATTAGCTTTTTGGTAAGTAACAGCTCCATGTTTAAATATTTTTATGTTATGCTTTAAGAATACAAATAGAATTACACATTCTGGTCACTTTGGATTGCGCTAAAGTTTACATTTTCTTCCCTTAGCAGGTTGACAAGAGATGTGTGGCACCGGCGACATATTCTAGAAGAAAAACGCTAGTGCTGTGCACATAGCATTCTTCACAGCGGATGTATCTACGTACAGTGGTTGACTGCGCGATTAATTATATTATTATTAAGTTACAGCTCGATTCTTAAATATTTTTATATTATCATTTAAGAATACAGATAGAATTACACATTCTGGTGACGTTGAAGTGTGCTAATGTTTACTTTTTCTTTCGTTAGCAGGTTGACAAGGGATTGGTGGGAGCGGCGACATATTCTAGAAGAAAAACGCTAGTGCTGTGCACATAGCATTGTTCACAGCGAATTTATCTACGTACAGTGAATGACTGCAAGAATAATTAGTTTTTTGGTAAGTAACAGCTCCATGTTTAAATATTTTTATGTTATGCTTTAAGAATACAAATAGAATTACACATTCTGGTCACTTTAGATTGCGCTAATGTTTACATTTTCTTCCCTTAGCAGGTTGACAAGAGATGTGTGGCACCGGCGACATATTCTAGAAGAAAAACGCTAGTGCTGTGCACATAGCATTCTTCACAGCGGATGTATCTACGTACAGTGGTTGACTGCGCGATTAATTATATTATTATTAAGTTACAGCTCGATTCTTAAATATTTTTATATTATTATTTAAGAAAGAGATAGAATTACACATTCTGGTGACGTTGAAGTGTGCTAATGTTTACTTTTTCTTTCGTTAGCAGGTTGACAAGGGATTGGTGGGAGCGGCGACATATTCTAGAAGAAAAACGCTAGTGCTGTGCACATAGCATTGTTCACAACGAATTTATGTACGTACAGTGAATGACTGCAAGAATAATTAGTTTTTTGGTAAGTAACAGCTCCATGTTTAAATATTTTTATGTTATGCTTTAAGAATACAAATAGAAATACACATTCTGGTCACTTTGGATTGCGCTAATGTTTACATTTTCTTCCCTTAGCAGGTTGACAAGAGATGTGTGGGAGCGGCGACATATTCTAGAAGAAAAACGCTAGTGCTGTGCCCATAGCATTCTTCACAGCGGATGTATCTACGTACAGTGGTTGACTGCGCGATTAATTATATTATTATTAAGTTACAGCTCGATTCTTAAATATTTTTATATTATCATTTAAGAATACAGATAGAATTACACATTCTGGTGACGTTGAAGTGTGCTAATGTTTACTTTTTCTTTCGTTAGAAGGTTGACAAGGGATTGGTGGGAGCGGCAACATATTCTAGAAGAAAAACGCTAGTGCTGTGCACATAGCATTGTTCACAGCGAATTTATCTACGTACAGTGAATGACTGCGTGAATAATTAATTTTTTGGTAAGTAACAGCTCGATGTTTTAATATTTTTATGCTATGCTTTATGAGTTCAAATAGAATTACACATTCTGGTCACTTTGGATTGCGCTACATTTTCTTCCCTTAGCAGGTTGACAAGAGATGTGTGGGAGCGGCGACATATTCTAGAAGAAAAACGCTAGTGCTGTGCACATAGCATTGTTCACAGCGAATTTATCTACGTACAGTGAATGACTGCGAGAATAATTAGTTTTTTGGTAAGTAACAGCTCCATGTTTAAATATTTTTAAGTTATGCTTTAAGAATACAAATAGAATTAGACATTCTGGTCACTTTGGATTGCGCTAATGTTTACATTTTCTTCCCTTAGCAGGTTGACAAGAGATGTGTGGGAGCGGCGACATATTCTAGAAGAAAAACGCTAGTGCTGTGCACATAGAATTCTTCACAGCGGATGTATCTACGTACAGTGGTTGACTGCGCGATTAATTATATTATTATTAAGTTACAGCTCCATTCTTTAATATTTTTATATTATCATTTAAGAATACAGATAGAATTACACATTCTGGTGACGTTGAAGTGTGCTAATGTTTACTTTTTCTTTCGTTAGGAGGTTGACAAGGGATTGGTGGGAGCGGCGACATATTCTAGAAGAAAAACGCTAGTGCTGTGCACATAGCATTGTTCACAGCGAATTTATCTACGTACAGTGAATGACTGCGTGAATAATTAGTTTTTTGGTAAGTAACAGCTCGATGTTTTAATATTTTTATGTTATGCTTTATGAGTACAAATAGAATTACACATTCTGGTCACCTTGGATTGCGCTACATTTTCTTCCCTTAGCAGGTTGACAAGAGATGTGTGGGAGCGGCGACATATTCTAGAAGAAAAACGCTAGTTCTGTGCACATAGCATTGTTCACAGCGAATTTATCTACGTACAGTGAATGACTGCGAGAATAATTAAGTTTTTGGTAAGTAACAGCTCCATGTTTAAATATTTTTATGTTATGCTTTAAGAATACAAATAGAATTACACATTCTGGTCACGTTGGATTGCGCTAATGTTTACATTTTCTTTTCTTAGCAGGTTGACAAGAGATGTGTGGGAGCGGCGACATATTCTAGAAGAAAAACGCTAGTGCTGTGCACATAGCATTCTTCACAGCGGATGTATCAACGTACAGTGGTTGACTGCGCGATTAATTATATTATTATTAAGTTACAGCTCGATTCTTAAATATTTTTATATTTTCATTTAAGAATACAGATAGAATTACACATTCTGGTGACGTTGAAGTGTGCTAATGTTTACTTTTTCTTTCGATAGCAGGTTGACAAGCGATTGGTGGGAGCGGCGTCATATTCTAGAAGAAAAACGCTAGTGCTGTGCACATAGCATTGTTCACAGCGAATTTATCTACGTACAGTGAATGACTGCGTGAATAATTTGTTTTTTGGTAAGTAACAGCTCGATGTTTTAATATTTTTATGTTATGCTTTATGAGTACAAATAGAATTACACATTCTGGTCACTTTGGATTGCGCTACATTTTCTTCTCTTAGCAGGTTGACAAGAGATGTGTGGGAGCGGCGACATATTCTAGAAGAAAAACGCTAGTGCTGTGCACATAGCATTGTTCACAGCGAATTTATCTACGTACAGTGAATGACTGCGAGAATAATTAAGTTTTTGGTAAGTAACAGCTCCATGTTTAAATATTTTTATGTTATGCTTTAAGAATACAAATAGAATTACACATTCTGGTCACGTTGAATTGCGCTAATGTTTACATTTTCTTCCCTTAGCAGGTTGACAAGAGATGTGTGGGAGCGGCCACATATTCTAGAAGAAAAACGCTAGTGCTGTGCACATAGCATTCTTCACAGCGGATGTATCAACGTACAGTGGTTGACTGTGCGATTAATTATATTATAATTAAGTTAAAGCCGATTCTTAAATATTTTTATATTATCATTTAAGAATACAGATAGAATTACACATTCTGGTGACGTTGAAGTGTGCTAATGTTTACTTTTTCTTTCGATTGCAGGTTGACAAGGGATTGGTGGGAGCGGCGACATAATCTAGAAGAAAAACGCAAATGCTGTGCACATAGCATTGTTCACAGCGAATTTAACTACGTGCAGTGAATGACTGCGTGAATAATTAGTTTTTTGGTAAGTAACAGCTCGATGTTTTAATATTTTTATGTTATGCTTTATGAGTACAAATAGAATTACACATTCTGGTCACTTTGGATTGCGCTACAATTTCTTCTCTTAGCAGGTTGACAAGAGATGTGTGGGAGCGGCGACATATTCTAGAAGAAAAACGCTAGTGCTGTGCACATAGCATTGTTCACAGCGAATTTATCTACGTACAGTGAATGACTGCAAGAATAATTAGTTTTTTGGTAAGTAACAGCTCCATGTTTAAATATTTTTATGTTATGCTTTAAGAATACAAATAGAATTACACATTCTGGTCACTTTGGATTGCGCTAATGTTTACATATTCTTCCCTTAGGAGGTTGACAAGAGAAGTGTGGGAGCGGCGACATATTCTAGAAGAAAAACGCTAGTGCTGTGCACATAGCATTCTTCACAGCGGATGTATCTACGTACAGTGGTTGACTGCGCGATTAATTATATTATTATTAAGTTACAGCTCGATTCTTAAATATTTTTATATTATAATTTAAGAATACAGATAGAATTACACATTCTGGTGACGTTGAAGTGTGCTAGTGTTTACTTTTTCTTTCGATAGCAGGTTGACAAATGATTGGTGGGAGCGGCGACATATTGTAGAAGAAAAACGCTAGTGCTGTGCACATAGCATTGTTCACAGCGAATTTATCTACGTACAGAGAATGACTGCGTGAATAATTAGTTTTTTGGTAAGTAACAGCTCGATGTTTTAATATTTTTATGCTATGCTTTATGAGTACAAATAGAATTACACATTCTGGTCATATTGGATTGCGCTAATGTTTACATTTTCTTCCCTTAGCAGGTTGACAAGAGATGTGTGGGAGCGGCGACATATTCTAGAAGAAAAACGCTAGTGCTGTGCACATAGCATTCTTCACAGCGGATGTATCTACGTACAGTGGTTGATTGCGCGATTAATTATATTATAATTAAGTTATAGCTCGATTCTTAAATATTTTTATAATATCATTTAAGAATACAGATAGAATTACACATTCTGGTGTCGTTGAAGTGTGCTAATGTTTACTTTTTCTTTCGTTAGCAGGTTGACAAGGGATTGGTGGGAGCGGCGACATATTCTAGAAGAAAAACGCTAGTGCTGTGCACATAGCATTGTTCACAGCGAATTTATCTACGTACAGTGAATGACTGCGTGAATAATTAGTTTTTTGGTAAGTAACTGCTCGATGTTTTAATATTTTTATGCTATGCTTTATGAGTGCAAATAGAATTACACATTCTGGTCACTTTGGATTGCGCTACATTTTCTTCCCTTAGCAGGTTGACAAGAGATGTGTGGGAGCGGCGACATATTCTAGAAGAAAAACGCTAATGCTGTGCACATAGCATTGTTCACAGCGGATGTATCTACGTACAGTGAATGACTGCGAGAATAATTAGTTTTTTGGTAAGTAACAGCTCCATGTTTAAATATTTTTATGTTATGCTTTAAGAATAAAAATAGAATTACACATTCTGGTCACTTTGGATTGCGCTAATGTTTACATTTTCTTCCCTTAGCAGGTTGACAAGAGATGTGTGGCACCGGCGACGTATTCTAGAAGAAAAACGCTAGTGCTGTGCACATAGCATTCTTCACAGCGGATGTATCTACGTACAGTGGTTGACTGCGCGATTAATTATATTATTATTAAGTTACAGCTCGATTCTTAAATATTTTTATAGTATCATTTAAGAATACAGATAGAATTACACTTTCTGGTGACGTTGAAGTGTGCTAATGTTTACTTTTTCTTTCGTTAGCCGGTTGACAAGGGATTGGTGGGAGCGGCGACATATTCTAGAAGAAAAACGCTAGTGCTGTGCACATAGCATTCTTCACAGCGGATGTATCTACGTACAGTGGTTGACTGCGCGATTAATTATATTATTATTAAGTTACAGCTCGATTCTTAAATATTTTTATAGTATCATTTAGGAATACAGATAGAATTACACATTCTGGTGACGTTGAAGTGTGCTAATGTTTACTTTTTCTTTCGTTAGCAGGTTGACAAGGGATTGGTGGGAGCGGCGACATATTCTAGAGGAATAACGCTAGTGCTGTGCACATAGCATTGTTCACAGCGAATTTATCTACGTACAGTGAATGACTGCAAGAATAATTAGTTTTTTGGTAAGTAACAGCTCCATGTTTAAATATTTTTATGTTATGCTTTAAGAATACAAATAGAATTACACATTCTGGTCACTTTGGATTGCGCTAATGTTTACATTTTCTTCCCTTAGCAGGTTGACAAGAGATGTGTGGCATCGGCGACATATTCTAGAAGAAAAACGCTAGTGCTGTGCACATAGCAGTCTTCACAGCGGATGTATCTACGTACAGTGGTTGACTGCGCGATTCATTATATTATTATTAAGTTACAGCTCGATTCTTAATTATTTTTATATTATCATTTAAGAATACAGATAGAACTACACATTCTGGTGACGTTGAAGTGTGCTAATGTTTACTTTTTCTTTCGTTAGCAGGTTGACAAGTGATTGGTGGGAGCGGCGACATATTCTAGAAGAAAATCGCTAGTGCTGTGCACATAGCATTGTTCACAGCAAATTTATCTACGTACAGTGAATGACTGCGTGAATAATTAGTTTTTTGGTAAGTAACAGCTCGATGTTTTAATATTTTTATGCTATGCTTTATGAGTTCAAATAGAATTACACATTCTGGTCACTTTGGATTGCGCTACATTTTCTTCCCTTAGCAGGTTGACAAGAGATGTGTGGGAGCGGCGACATATTCTAGAAGAAAAACGCTAGTGCTGTGCACATAGCATTGTTCACAGCGAATTTATCTACGTACAGTGAATGACTGCAAGAATAATTAGTTTTTTGGTAAGTAACAGCTCCATGTTTAAATATTTTATGTTATGCTTTAAGAATACAAATAGAATTACACATTTTGGTCACTTTGGATTGCGCTTATGTTTACATTTTCTTCCCTTAGCAGGTTGACAAGAGATGTGTGGCACCGGCGACATATTCTAGAAGAAAAACGCTAGTGCTGTGCACATAGCATTCTTCACAGCGGATGTATCTACGTACAGTGGTTGACTGCGCTATTAGATATATTATTATTAAGTTACAGCTCGATTCTTAAATATTATTATATTATCATTTAAGAATACAAATAGAATTACACATTCTGGTGACGTTGAAGTGTTCTAATGTTTACTTTTTCTTTCGTTAGCAGGTAGACAAGGGATTGGTGGGAGCGGCGACATATTCTAGAAGAAAAACGCTAGTGCTGTGCACATAGCATTGTTCACAGCGAATTTATCTACGTACAGTGAATGACTGCAAGAATAATTAGTTTTTTGGTAAGTAACAGCTCCATGTTTAAATATTTTTATGTTATACTTTAAGAATACAAATAGAATTACACATTCTGGTCACTTTGGATTGCGCTTATGTTTACATTTTCTTCCCTTAGCAGGTTGACAAGAGATGTGTGGGAGCGGCGACATATTCTAGAAGAAAAACGCTAGTGCTGTGCACATAGCATTCTTCACAGCGGATGTATCTACGTACAGTGGTTGACTGCGCGATTAATCATATTATTATTAAGTTACAGCTCGATTCTTAAATATTTTTATATTATCATTTAAGAATACAGATAGAATTACACATTCTGGTGACGTTGAAGTGTGCTAATGTTTACTTTTTATTTCGTTAGCAGGTTGACAAGGGATTGGTGGGATCGGTGACATATTCTAGAAGAAAAACGCTAGTGCTGTGCACATAGCATTGTTCACAGCGAATTTATCTACGTACAGTGAATGACTGCGAGAATAATTAGTTTTCTGGTAAGTAACAGCTCCATGTTTAAATATTTTTATGTTATGTTTCAAGAATAAAAATAGAATTACACATTGTGGTCACTTTGGATTGCGCTAATGTTTACATTTTCTTCCCTTAGCAGGTTGACAAGTGATGCGTGGGAGCGGCGACATATTCTAGAAGAAAAACGCTAGTGCTGTGCACATAGCATTCTTCACAGCGGATGTATCTACGTACAGTGGTTGACTGCGCGATTAATTATATTATTATTAAGTTACAGCTCGATTCATAAATATTTTTATAGTATCATTTAAGAATACAGATAGAATTACACATTCTGGTGACGTTGAAGTGTGCTAATGTTTACTTTTTCTTTCGTTAGCAGGTTGACAAGGGATTGGTGGGAGCGGCGACATATTCTAGAGGAATAACGCTAGTGCTGTGCACATAGCATTGTTCACAGCGAATTTATCTACGTACAGTGAATGACTGCAAGAATAATTAGTTTTTTGGTAAGTAACAGCTCCATGTTTAAATATTTTTATGTTATGCTTTAAGAATACAAATAGAATTACACATTCTGGTCACTTTGGATTGCGCTAATGTTTACATTTTCTTCCCTTAGCAGGTTGACAAGAGATGTGTGGCATCGGCGACATATTCTAGAAGAAAAACGCTAGTGCTGTGCACATAGCAGTCTTCACAGCGGATGTATCTACGTACAGTGGTTGACTGCGCGATTAATTATATTATTATTAAGTTACAGCTCGATTCTTAATTATTTTTATATTATCATTTAAGAATACAGATAGAACTACACATTCTGGTGACGTTGAAGTGTGCTAATGTTTACTTTTTCTTTCGTTAGCAGGTTGACAAGGGATTGGTGGGAGCGGCGACATATTCTAGAAGAAAAACGCTAGTGCTGTGCACATAGCATTGTTCACAGCAAATTTATCTACGAACAGTGAATGACTGCGTGAATAATTAGTTTTTTGGTAAGTAACAGCTCGATGTTTTAATATTTTTATGCTATGCTTTATGAGTACAAATAGAATTACACATTCTGGTCACTTTGGATTGCGCTACATTTTCTTCCCTTGGCAGGTTGACAAGAGATGTGTGGGAGCGGCGACATATTCTAGAAGTAAAACGCTAGTGCTGTGCACATAGCATTGTTCACAGCGAATTTATCTACGTACAGTGAATGACTGCAAGAATAATTAGTTTTTTGGTAAGTAACAGCTCCATGTTTAAATATTTTTATGTTATGCTTTAAGAATACAGATAGAATTACACATGCTGGTCACTTTGGATTGCGCTTATGTTTACATTTTCTTCCCTTAGCTGGTTGACAAGAGAAGTGTGGCACCGGCGACATATTCTAGAAGAAAAACGCTAGTGCTGTGCACATAGCATTCTTCACAGCGGATGTATCTACGTACAGTGGTTGACTGCGCGATTAATTATATTATTATTAAGTTACAGCTCGATTCTTAAATATTATTATATTATCATTTAAGAATACAAATAGAATTACACATTCTGGTGACGTTGAAGTGTTCTAATGTTTACTTTTTCTTTCGTTAGCAGGTTGACAAGGGATTGGTGGGAGCGGCGACATATTCTAGAAGAAAAACGCTAGTGCTGTGCACATAGCATTGTTCACAGCGAATTTATCTACGTACAGTGAATGACTGCAAGAATAATTAGTTTTTTGGTAAGTAACAGCTCCATGTTTAAAAAATTTTATGTTATGCTTTAAGAATACAAATAGAATTACACATTCTGGTCACTTTGGATTGCGCTTATGTTTACATTTTCTTCCCTTAGCAGGTTGACAAGAGATGTGTGGGAGCGGCGACATATTCTAGAAGAAAAACGCTAGTGCTGTGCACATAGCATTCTTCACAGCGGATGTATCTACGTACAGTGGTTGAGTGCGCGATTAATTATATTATTATTAAGTTACAGCTCGATTCTTAAATATTTTTATATTATCATTTAAGAATACAGATAGAATTACACATTCTGGTGACGTTGAAGTGTGCTAATGTTTACTTTTTCTTTCGTTAGCAGGTTGACAAGGGATTGGTGGGAGCGGTGACATATTCTAGAAGAAAAACGCTAGTGCTGTGCACACAGCATTGTTCACAGCGAATTTATCTACGTACAGTGAATGACTGCGGGAATAATTAGTTTTCTGGTAAGTAACAGCTCCATGTTTAAATATTTTTAATGTTATGCTTTAAGAATACAAATTGAATTACACATTCTGGTCACTTTGGATTGCGCTACATTTTATTCCCTTAGCAGGTTGACAAGAGATGTGTGGGAGCGGCGACATATTCTAGAAGAAAAACGCTAGTGCTGTGCACATAGCATTCTTCACGGCGGATGTATCTACGTACAGTGGTTGACTGCGCGATTAATTATATTATTATTAAGTTACAGCTCGATTCTTAAATATTTTTATATTATCATTTAAGAATACAGAAGGAATCACACATTCTGATGACGTTGAAGTGTGCTAATGTTTACTTTTTCTTTCGTTAGCAGGTTGACAAGGGATTGGTGGGTGCGGCGACATATTCTAGAAGAAAAACGCTAGTGCTGTGCACATAGCATTCTTCACAGTGGATGTATCTACGTCTAGTGGTTGACTGCGCGATTAATTATATTATTATTAAGTTACAGCTCGATTCTTAAATATTTTTATATTATCATTTAAGAATACAGATAGAATTACACATTCTGGTGACGTTGAAGTGTGCTAATGTTTACTTTTTCTTTCGTTAGCAGGTTGACAAGGGATTGGTGGGAGCGGCGACATATTCTAGAAGAAAAACGCTAGTGCTGTGCACATAGCATTGTTCACAGCGAATTTATCTACGTACAGTGAATGACTGCGAGAATAATTAGTTTTTTGGTAAGTAACAGCTCCATGTTTAAATATTTTTATGTTATGCTTTAAGAATACAAATAGAAATACACATTCTGGTCACTTTGGATTGCGCTACATTTTCTTCCCTTAGCAGGTTGACAAGAGATGTGTGGGAGCGGCGACATATTCTAGAAGAAAAACGCTAGTGCTGTGCACATAGCATTCTTCACAGCGGATGTATCTACGTACAGTGGTTGACTGCGCGATTAATTATATTATTATTCAGTTATAGCTCGATTCTTAAATATTTCTATATTATCATTTAAAAATACAGATAGAATTACACATTCTGGTGACGTTGAAGTGTGCTAATGTTTACTTTTTCTTTCGTTAGCAGGTTGACAAGGGATTGGTGGGAGCGGCGACATAATCTAGAAGAAAAACGCTAGTGCTGTGCACATAGCATTGTTCATAGCGAATTTATCTACGTACAGTGAATGACTGCGTGAATTATTAATTTTTTGGTAAGTAACAGCTCGATGTTTTAATATTTTTATGCTATGCTTTATGAGTTCAAATAGAATTACACATTCTGGTCACTTTGGATTGCGCTACATTTTCTTCCCTTAGCAGGTTGACAAGAGATGTGTGGGAGCGGCGACATATTCTAGAAGAAAAACGCTAGTGCTGTGCACATAGCATTGTTCACAGCGAATTTATCTACGTACAGTAAATGACTGCGAGAATAATTAGTTTTTTGGTAAGTAACAGCTCCATGTTTAAATATTTTTAAGTTATGCTTTAAGAATACAAATAGAATTAGACATTCTGGTCACTTTGGATTGCGCTAATGTTTACATTTTCTTCCCTTAGCAGGTTGACAAGAGATGTGTGGGAGCGGCGACATATTCTAGAAGAAAAACGCTAGTGCTGTGCACATAGCATTCTTCACAGCGGATGTATCTACGTACAGTGGTTGACTGCGCGATTAATTATATTATTATTATGTTACAGCTCCATTCTTTAATATTTTTATATTATAATTTAAGAATACAGATAGAATTACACATTCTGGTGACGTTGAAGTGTGCTAATGTTTACTTTTTCTTTCGTTAGGAGGTTGACAAGGGATTGGTGGGAGCGGCGACATATTCTAGAAGAAAAACGCTAGTGCTGTGCACATAGCATTGTTCACAGCGAATTTATCTACGTACAGTGAATGACTGCGTGAATAATTAGTTTTTTGGTAAGTAAGAGCTCGATGTTTTAATATTTTTATGTTATGCTTTATGAGTACAAATAGAATTACACATTCTGGTCACTTTGGATTGCGCTACATTTTCTTCCCTTAGCAGGTTGACAAGAGATGTGTGGGAGCGGCGACATATTCTAGAAGAAAAACGCTAGTTCTGTGCACATAGCATTGTTCACAGCGAATTTATCTACGTACAGTGAATGACTGCGAGAATAATTAAGTTTTTGGTAAGTAACAGCTCCATGTTTAAATATTTTTATGTTATGCTTTAAGAATACAAATAGAATTACACATTCTGGTCACGTTGGATTGCGCTAATGTTTACATTTTCTTTTCTTAGCAGGTTGACAAGAGATGTGTGGGAGCGGCGACATATTCTAGAAGAAAAACGCTAGTGCTGTGCACATAGCATTCTTCACAGCGGATGTATCAACGTACAGTGGTTGACTGTGCGATTAATTATATTATAATTAAGTTAAAGCCGATTCTTAAATATTTTTATATTATCATTTAAGAATACAGATAGAATTACACATTCTGGTGACGTTGAAGTGTGCTAATGTTTACTTTTTCTTTCGATAGCAGGTTGACAAGGGATTGGTGGGAGCGGCGACATAATCTAGAAGAAAAACGCAAATGCTGTGCACATAGCATTGTTCACAGCGAATTTAACTACGTACAGTGAATGACTGCGTGAATAATTAGTTTTTTGGTAAGTAACAGCTCGATGTTTTAATATTTTTATGTTATGCTTTATGAGTACAAATAGAATTACACATTCTGGTCACTTTGGATTGCGCTACAATTTCTTCTCTTAGCAGGTTGACAAGAGATGTGTGGGAGCGGCGACATATTCTAGAAGAAAAACGCTAGTGCTGTGCACATAGCATTGTTCTCAGCGAATTTATCTACGTACAGTGAATGACTGCAAGAATAATTAGTTTTTTGGTAAGTAACAGCTCCATGTTTAAATATTTTTATGTTATGCTTTAAGAATACAAATAGAATTACACATTCTGGTCACTTTGGATTGCGCTAATGTTCACATTTTCTTCCCTTAGCAGGTTGACAAGAGATGTGTGGGAGCGGCGACATATTCTAGGAGAAAAACGCTAGTGCTGTGCACATAGCATTCTTCACAGCGGATGTATCTACGTACAGTGGTTGACTGCGCGATTAATTATATTATTATTAAGTTACAGCTCGATTCTTAAATATTTTTATATTATAATTTAAGAATACAGATAGAATTACACATTCTGGTGACGTTGAAGTGTGCTAATGTTTACTTTTTCTTTCGTTAGGCCGGCCGCGGTGGTCGTGCGGTTCTAGGCGCTCCAGTCCGGAGCCGCGCTGCTGCTACGGTCGCAGGTTCGAATCCTGCCTCGGGCATGGATGTGTGTGATGTCCTTAGGTTAGTTAGGTTTAATTAGTTCTAAGTTCTAGGGGACTGATGACCACAGCAGTTGAGTCCCATAGTGTTCAGAGCCATTTGAACTTTCGTTAGCAGGTTGACAAGGGATTGGTGGGAGCGGCGACATATTCTAGAAGAAAAACGCTAGTGCTGTGCACATAGCATTGTTCACAGCGAATTTATCTACGTACAGTGAATGACTGCGTGAATAATTAGTTTTTTGGTAAGTAACAGCTCGATGTTTTAATATTTTTATGTTATGCTTTATGAGTACAAATAGAATTACACATTCTAGTCACTTTGGATTGCGCTACATTTTCTTCCCTTAGCAGGTTGACAAGAGATGTGTGGGAGCGGCGACATATTCTAGAAGAAAAACGCTAGTGCTGTGCACATAGCATTGTTCACAGCGAATTTATCTACGTACAGTGAATGACTGCGAGAATAATTAAGTTTTTGGTAAGTAACAGCTCCATGTTTAAATATTTTTATGTTATGCTTTAAGAATACAAATAGAATTACACATTCTGGTCACGTTGGATTGCGCTAATGTTTACATTTTCTTCCCTTAGCAGGTTGACAAGAGATGTGTGGGAGCGGCGACATATTCTAGAAGAAAAACGCTAGTGCTGTGCACATAGCATTCTTCACAGCGGATGTATCAACCTACAGTGGTTGACTGCGCGATTAATTATATTATTATTAAGTTACAGCTCGATTCTTAAATATTTTTATATTATCATTTAAGAATACAGATAGAATTACACATTCTGGTGACGTTGAAGTGTGCTAGTGTTTATTTTTCTTTCGATAGCAGGTTGACAAATGATTGGTGGGAGCGGCGACATATTGTAGAAGAGAAACGCTAGTGCTGTGCACATAGCATTGTTCACAGCGAATTTATCTACGTACAGAGAATGACTGCGTGAATAATTAGTTTTTTGGTAAGTAACAGCTCGATGTTTTAATATTTTTATGCTATGCTTTATGAGTACAAATAGAATTACACATTCTGGTCACTTTGGATTGCGCTAATGTTTACATTTTCTTCCCTTAGCAGGTTGACAAGAGATGTGTGGGAGCGGCGACATATTCTAGAAGAAAAACGCTAGTGCTGTGCACATAGCATTCTTCACAGCGGATGTATCTACGTACAGTGGTTGACTGCGCGATTAATTATATTATAATTAAGTTATAGCTCGATTCTTAAATATTTTTATAATATCATTTAAGAATACAGATAGAATTACACATTCTGGTGTCGTTGAAGTGTGCTAATGTTTACTTTTTCTTGCGTTAGCAGGTTGACAAGGGATTGGTGGGAGCGGCGACATATTCTAGAAGAAAAACGCTAGTGCTGTGCACATAGCATTGTTCACAGCGAATTTATCTACGTACAGTGAATGACTGCGTGAATAATTAGTTTTTTGGTAAGTAACTGCTCGATGTTTTAATATTTTTATGCTATGCCTTATGAGTGCAAATAGAATTACACATTCTGGTCACTTTGGATTGCGCTACATTTTCTTCCCTTAGCAGGTTGACAAGAGATGTGTGGGAGCGGCGACATATTCTAGAAGAAAAACGCTAATGCTGTGCACATAGCATTGTTCACAGCGGATGTATCTACGTACAGTGAATGACTGCGAGAATAATTAGTTTTTTGGTAAGTAACAGCTCCATGTTTAAATATTTTTATGTTATGCTTTAAGAATAAAAATAGAATTACACATTCTGGTCACTTTGGATTGCGCTAATGTTTACATTTTCTTCCCTTAGCAGGTTGACAAGAGATGTGTGGCACCGGCGACGTATTCTAGAAGAAAAACGCTAGTGCTGTGCACATAGCATTCTTCACAGCGGATGTATCTACGTACAGTGGTTGACTGCGCGATTAATTATATTATTATTAAGTTACAGCTCGATTCTTAAATATTTTTATAGTATCATTTAAGAATACAGATAGAATTACACATTCTGGTGACGTTGAAGTGTGCTAATGTTTACTTTTTCTTTCGTTAGCCGGTTGACAAGGGATTGGTGGGAGCGGCGACATATTCTAGAAGAAAAACGCTAGTGCTGTGCACATAGCATTCTTCACAGCGGATGTATCTACGTACAGTGGTTGACTGCGCGATTAATTATATTATTATTAAGTTACAGCTCGATTCTTAAATATTTTTATAGTATCATTTAGGAATACAGATAGAATTACACATTCTGGTGACGTTGAAGTGTGCTAATGTTTACTTTTTCTTTCGTTAGCAGGTTGACAAGGGATTGGTGGGAGCGGCGACATATTCTAGAGGAATAACGCTAGTGCTGTGCACATAGCATTGTTCACAGCGAATTTATCTACGTACAGTGAATGACTGCAAGAATAATTAGTTTTTTGGTAAGTAACAGCTCCATGTTTAAATATTTTTATGTTATGCTTTAAGAATACAAATAGAATTACACATTCTGGTCACTTTGGATTGCGCTAATGTTTACATTTTCTTCCCTTAGCAGGTTGACAAGAGATGTGTGGCATCGGCGACATATTCTAGAAGAAAAACGCTAGTGCTGTGCACATAGCAGTCTTCACAGCGGATGTATCTACGTACAGTGGATGACTGCGCGATTAATTATATTATTATTAAGTTACAGCTCGATTCTTAATTATTTTTATATTATCATTTAAGAATACAGATAGAACTACACATTCTGGTGACGTTGAAGTGTGCTAATGTTTACTTTTTCTTTCGTTAGCAGGTTGACAAGGGATTGGTGGGAGCTTCGACATATTCTAGAAGAAAAACGCTAGTGCTGTGCACATAGCATTGTTCACAGCAAATTTATCTACGTACAGTGAATGACTGCGTGATAATTAGTTTTTTGGTAAGTAACAGCTCCATGTTTTAATATTTTTATGCTATGCTTTATGAGTACAAATAGAATTACACATTCTGGTCACTTTGGATTGCGCTACATTTTCTTCCCTTAGCAGGTTGACAAGAGATGTGTGGGAGCGGCGACATATTCTAGAAGAAAAACGCTAGTGCTGTGCACATAGCATTGTTCACAGCGAATTTATCTACGTACAGTGAATGACTGCAAGAATAATTAGTTTTTTGGTAAGTAACAGCTCCATGTTTACATATTTTTATGTTATGCTTTAAGAATACAAATAGAATTACACATTTTGGTCACTTTGGATTGCGCTTATGTTTACATTTTCTTCCCTTAGCACGTTGACAAGAGATGTGTGGCACCGGCGACATATTCTAGAAGAAAAACGCTAGTGCTGTGCACATAGCATTCTTCACAGCGGATGTATCTACGTACAGTGGTTGACTGCGCTATTAGATATATTATTATTAAGTTACAGCTCGATTCTTAAATATTATTATATTATCATTTAAGAATACAAATAGAATTACACATTCTGGTGACGTTGAAGTGTTCTAATGTTTACTTTTTCTTTCGTTAGCAGGTAGACAAGGGATTGGTGGGAGCGGCGACATATTCTAGAAGAAAAACGCTAGTGCTGTGCACATAGCATTGTTCACAGCGAATTTATCTACGTACAGTGAATGACTGCAAGAATAATTAGTTTTTTGGTAAGTAACAGCTCCATGTTTAAATATTTTTATGTTATACTTTAAGAATACAAATAGAATTACACATTCTGGTCACTTTGGATTGCGCTTATTTTTACATTTTCTTCCCTTAGCAGGTTGACAAGAGATGTGTGGGAGCGGCGACATATTCTAGAAGAAAAACGCTAGTGCTGTGCACATAGCATTCTTCACAGCGGATGTATCTACGTACAGTGGTTGACTGCGCGATTAATTATATTATTATTAAGTTACAGCTCGATTCTTAAATATTTTTATATTATCATTTAAGAATACAGATAGAATTACACATTCTGGTGACGTTGAAGTGTGCTAATGTTTACTTTTTATTTCGTTAGCAGATTGACAAGGGATTGGTGGGAGCGGTGACATATTCTAGAAGAAAAACGCTAGTGCTGTGCACATAGCATTGTTCACAGCGAATGTATCTACGTACAGTGAATGACTGCGAGAATAATTAGTTTTCTGGTAAGTAACAGCTCCATGTTTAAATATTTTTATGTTATGTTTCAAGAATAAAAATAGAATTACACATTGTGGTCACTTTGGATTGCGCTAATGTTTACATTTTCTTCCCTTAGCAGGTTGACAAGTGATGCGTGGGAGCGGCGACATATTCTAGAAGAAAAACGCTAGTGCTGTGCACATAGCATTCTTCACAGCGGATGTATCTACGTACAGTGGTTGACTGCGCGATTAATTATATTATTATTAAGTTACAGCTCGATTCATAAATATTTTTATAGTATCATTTAAGAATACAGATAGAATTACACATTCTGGTGACGTTGAAGTGTGCTAATGTTTACTTTTTCTTTCGTTAGCAGGTTGACAAGGGATTGGTGGGAGCGGCGACATATTCTAGAGGAATAACGCTAGTGCTGTGCACATAGCATTGTTCACAGCGAATTTATCTACGTACAGTGAATGACTGCAAGAATAATTAGTTTTTTGGTAAGTAACAGCTCCATGTTTAAATATTTTTATGTTATGCTTTAAGAATACAAATAGAATTACACATTCTGGTCACTTTGGATTGCGCTAATGTTTACATTTTCTTCCCTTAGCAGGTTGACAAGGGATGTGTGGCATCGGCGACATATTCTAGAAGAAAAACGCTAGTGCTGTGCACATAGCAGTCTTCACAGCGGATGTATCTACGTACAGTGGTTGACTGCGCGATTAATTATATTATTATTAAGTTACAGCTCGATTCTTAATTTTTTTTATATTATCATTTAAGAATACAGATAGAACTACACATTCTGGTGACGTTGAAGTGTGCTAATGTTTACTTTTTCTTTCGTTAGCAGGTTGACAAGGGATTGGTGGGAGCGGCGACATATTCTAGAAGAAAAACGCTAGTGCTGTGCACATAGCATTGTTCACAGCAAATTTATCTACGTACAGTGAATGACTGCGTGAATAATTAGTTTTTTGGTAAGTAACAGCTCGATGTTTTAATATTTTTATGCTATGCTCTATGAGTACAAATAGAATTACACATTCTGGTCACTTTGGATTGCGCTACATTTTCTTCCCTTAGCAGGTTGACAAGAGATGTGTGGGAGCGGCGACATATTCTAGAAGAAAAACGCTAGTGCTGTGCACATAGCATTGTTCACAGCGAATTTATCTACGTACAGTGAATGACTGCAAGACTAATTAGTTTTTTGGTAAGTAACAGCTCCATGTTTAAATATTTTTATGTTATGCTTTAAGAATACAAATAGAATTACACATGCTGGTCACTTTGGATTGCGCTTATGTTTACATTTTCTTCCCTTAGCAGGTTGACAAGAGATGTGTGGCACCGGCGACATATTCTAGAAGAAAAACGCTAGTGCTGTGCACATAGCATTCTTCACAGCGGATGTATCTACGTACAGTGGTTGACTGCGCGATTAATTATATTATTATTAAGTTACAGCTCGATTCTTAAATATTATTATATTATCATTTAAGAATACAAATAGAATTACACATTCTGGTGACGTTGAAGTGTTCTAATGTTTACTTTTTCTTTCGTTAGCAGGTTGACAAGGGATTGGTGGGAGCGGCGACATATTCTAGAAGAAAAACGCTAGTGCTGTGCACATAGCATTGTTCACAGCGAATTTATCTACGTACAGTGAATGACTGCATGAATAATTAGTTTTTTGGTAAGTAACAGCTCCATGTTTAAATATTTTTATGTTATGCTTTAAGAATACAAATAGAATTACACATTCTGGTCACTTTGGATTGCGCTACATTTTATTCCCTTAGCAGGTTGACAAGAGATGTGTGGGAGCGGCGACATATTCTAGAAGAAAAACGCTAGTGCTGTGCACATAGCATTCTTCACGGCGGATGTATCTACGTACAGTGGTTGACTGCGCGATTAATTATATTATTATTAAGTTACAGCTCGATTCTTAAATATTTTTATATTATCATTTAAGAATACAGAAGGAATCACACATTCTGATGACGTTGAAGTGTGCTAATGTTTACTTTTTCTTTCGTTAGCAGGTTGACAAGGGATTGGTGGGTGCGGCGACATATTCTAGAAGAAAAACGCTAGTGCTGTGCACATAGCATTCTTCACAGTGGATGTATCTACGTCTAGTGGTTGACTGCGCGATTAATTATATTATTATTAAGTTACAGCTCGATTCTTAAATATTTTTGTATTATCATTTAAGAATACAGATAGAATTACACATTCTGGTGACGTTGAAGTGTGCTAATGTTTACTTTTTCTTTCGTTAGCAGGTTGACAAGGGATTGGTGGGAGCGGTGACATATTCTAGAAGAAAAACGCTAGTGCTGTGCACATAGCATTGTTCACAGCGAATTTATCTACGTACAGTGAATGACTGCGAGAATACTTAGTTTTTTGGTAAGTAACAGCTCCATGTTTAAATATTTTTATGTTATGCTTTAAGAATACAAATAGAATTACACATTCTGGTCACTTTGGATTGCGCTACATTTTCTTCCCTTAGCAGGTTGACAAGAGATGTGTGGGAGCGGCGACATATTCTAGAAGAAAAACGCTAGTGCTGTGCACATAGCATTCTTCAAGCGGATGTATCTACGTACAGTGGTTGACTGCGCGATTAAATATATTATTATTAAGTTACAGCTCGATTCTTAAATATTTTTATATCATCATTTAAGAATACAGATAGAATTACACATTCTGGTGACGTTGAAGTGTGCTAATGTTTACTTTTTCTTTCGTTAGCAGGTTGACAAGGGATTGGTAGGAGCGGCGACATATTCTAGAAGAAAAACACTAGTGCTGTGCACATAGCATTGTTCACAGGGAATTTATCTACGTACAGTGTATGATTGCAGAATAATTAGTTTTTTGGTAAGTAACAGCTCCATGTTTAAATATTTTTATGTTATGCTTTAAGAATACAAATAGAATTACACATTCTGGTCACTTTGGATTGCGCTAATGTTTACATTTTCTTCCCTTAGCAGGTTGACAAGAGATGTGTGGGAGCGGCGACATATTCTAGAAGAAAAACGCTAGTGCTGTGCACATAGCATTGTTCACAGCGAATTTATCTACGTACAGTGAATGACTGCGAGAATAATTAGTGTTTTTGTAAGTAACAGCTCCATGTTTAAATATTTTTATGTTATGCTTTAAGAATACAAATAGAATTACACATTCTGGTCACTTTGGATTGCGCTACATGTTCTTCCCTTAGCAGGTTGACAAGAGATGTGTGGGAGCGGCGACATATTCTAGAAGAAAAACGCTAGTGCTGTGCACATAGCATTCTTCACAGCGGCTGTATCTACGTACAGTGGTTGACTGCGCGATTAATTATATTATTATTAAGTTACAGCTCGATTCTTAAATATTTTTATATTATCATTTAAGAATACAGATAGAATTACACATTCTGGTGACGTTGAAGTGTGCTAATGTTTACTTTTTCTTTCGTTAGCGGGTTGACAAGGGATTGGTGGGAGCGGCGACATATTCTAGAAGAAAAACGCTAGTGCTGTGCACACAGCATTGTTCACAGCGAATTTATCTACATTTAGTGAATGACTGCAAGAATAATTATTTTTTTGGTAAGTAACAGCTCCATGTTTAAATATTTGTATGTTATGCTTTATGAGTACAAATAGAATTACACATTCTGGTCACTTTGGATTGCGCTAATGTTTACATTTTCTTCCCTTAGCAGGTTGACAAGAGATGTGTGGGAGCGGCGACATATTCTAGAAGAAAAACGCTAGTGCTGTGCACATAGCATTCTTCACAGCGGATGTATCTACGTACAGTGGTTGACTGCGCGATTAATTATATTATTATTAAGTTACAGCTCGATTCTTAAATATTTTTATATTATCATTTAAGAATACAGATAGAAATACACATTCTGGTGACGTTGAAGTGTGCTAATGTTTACTTTTTCTTTCGTTAGCGGGTTGACAAGGGATTGGTGGGAGCGGCGACATATTCTAGAAGAAAAACGCTAGTGCTGTGCACATAGCATTGTTCACAGCGAATTTATCTACGTACAGTGAATGACTGCGAGAATACTTAGTATTTTGGTAAGTAACAGCTCCATGTTTAAATATTTTTATGTTATGCTTTAAGAATACAAATAGAATTACACATTCTGGTCACTTTGGATTGCGCTACATTTTCTTCACTTAGCAGGTTGACAAGAGATGTGTGGGAGCGGCGACATATTCTAGAAGAAAAACGCTAGTGCTGTGCACATAGCATTCTTCACAGCGGATGTATCTACGTACAGTGGTTGAGTGCGCGATTAATTATATTATTATTAAGTTACAGCTCAATTCTTAAATATTTTTATATTATCATTTAAGAATACAGATAGAATTACACATTCTGGTGACGTTGAAGTGTGCTAATGTTTACTTTTTCTTTCGTTAGCAGGTTGACAAGGGATTGGTGGGAGCGGCGACATATTCTAGAAGAAAAACGCTAGTGCTGTGCACATAGCATTGTTCACAGCGAATTTATCTACGTACAGTGAATGACTGCGAGAATAATTAGTCTTTTGGTAAGTAACAGCTCCATGTTTAAATATTTGTATGTTATGCTTTATGAGTACAAATAGAATTACACATTCAGGTCACTTTGGATTGCGCTAATGTATACATTTTCCTCCCTTAGCAGGTTGACAAAGGATGCGTGGGAGCGGCGACATATTCTAGAAGAAAAACGCTAGTGCTGTGCACATAGCATTCTTCACAGCGGATGTATCTACGTACAGTGGTTGACTGCGCGATTAATTATATTATTATTAAGTTACAGATCGATTCTTAAATATTTTAATATTATCATTTAAAATACAGATAGAATTACACATTCTGGTGACGTTGAAGTGTGCTAATGTTTACTTTTTCTTTCGTTAGCAGGTTGACAAGGGATTGGTGGGAGCGGCGACATATTCTAGAAGAAAAACGCTAGTGCTGTGCACATAGCATTGTTCACAGCGAATTTATCTACGTACAGTGAATGACTGCGAGAATAATTAGTTTTTTGGTAAGTAACAGCTCCATGTTTAAATATTTTTATGTTATGCTTTAAGAATACAAATAGAATTACACATTCTGGTCACTTTGGATTGCGCTACATGTTCTTCCCTTAGCAGGTTGACAAGAGATGTGTGGGAGCGGCGACATATTCTAGAAGAAAAACGCTAGTGCTGTGCACATAGCATTCTTCACAGCGGATGTATCTACGTACAGTGGTTGACTGCGCGATTAATTATATTATTATTAAGTTACAGCTCGATTCTTAAATATTTTTATATTATCATTTAAGAATACAGATAGAATTACACATTCTGGTGACGTTGAAGTGTGCTAATGTTTACTTTTTCTTTCGTTAGCGGGTTGACAAGGGATTGGTGGGAGCGGCGACATATTCTAGAAGAAAAACGCTAGTGCTGTGCACATAGCATTGTTCACAGCGAATTTATCTACGTACAGTGAATGACTGCGAAGATACTTAGTATTTTGGTAAGTAACAGCTCCATGTTTAAATATTTTTATGTTATGCTTTAAGAATACAAATAGAATTACACATTCTGGTCACTTTGGATTGCGCTACATTTTCTTCACTTAGCAGGTTGACAAGAGATGTGTGGGAGCGGCGACATATTCTAGAAGTAAAACGCTAGTGCTGTGCACATAGCATTCTTCACAGCGGATGTATCTACGTACAGTGGTTGAGTGCGCGATTAATTATATTATTATTAAGTTACAGCTCGATTCTTAAATATTTTTATATTATCATTTAAGAATACAGATAGAATTACACATTCTGGTGACGTTGAAGTGTGCTAATGTTTACTTTTTCTTTCGTTAGCAGGTTGACAAGGGATTGGTGGGAGCGGCGACATATTCTAGAAGAAAAACGCTAGTGCTGTGCACATAGCATTGTTCACAGCGAATTTATCTACGTACAGTGAATGACTGCGAGAATAATTAGTCTTTTGGTAAGTAACAGCTCCATGTTTAAATATTTGTATGTTATGCAGGAGGAACAAGACTTTTGGTCGGGTGATTACAGGGTTATAAATACAAAAATCAAATAGGGGTAATGCAGGAGTAGGTTTAATAATGAATAAAAAAATAGGAGTGCGGGTTAGCTACTACAAACAGCATAGTGAACGCATTATTGTGGCCAAGATAGACACAAAGCCCATGCCTACTACAGTAGTACAAGTTTATATGCCAACTACCTCTGCAGATGATGAAGAAATAGATGAAATGTATGACGAGATAAAAGAAATTATTCAGGTAGTGAAAGGAGACGAAAATTTAATAGTCATGGGTGACTGGAATTCGTCAGTAGGAAAAGGGAGAGAAGGAAACATAGTAGGTGAATATGGATTGGGGGGAAGGAATGAAAGAGGAAGCCGCCTTGTAGAATTTTGCACAGAGCATAACTTAATCATAGCCAACACTTGGTTCAAGAATCATAAAAGAAGGTTGTATACCTGGAAGAATCCTGGAGATACTAGTAGGTACCAGATAGATTATATAATGGTAAGACAGAGATTTAGGAACCAGGTTTTAAATTGTAAGACATTTCCTGGGGCAGATGTGGATTCTGACCACAATCTATTGGTTATGAACTGCAGATTGAAACTGAAGAAACTGCAAAAAGGTGGGAATTTAAGGAGATGGGACCTGGATAAACTGAAAGAACCAGAGGTTGTAGAGAGTTTCAGGGAGAGCATAAGGGAACAATTGACAGGACTGGGGGAAAGAAATACAGTAGAAGAAGAATGGGTAGCTCTGAGGGATGAAGTAGTGAAGGCAGCAGAGGATCAAGTAGGTAAAAAGACGAGGGCTAATAGAAATCCTTGGGTAACAGAAGAAATATTGAATTTAATTGATGAAAGGAGAAAATACAAAAATGCAGTAAATGAAGCAGGCAAAAAGGAATACAGACGTCTCAAAAATGATATCGACAGGAAGTGCAAAATGGCTAAGCAGGGATGGCTAGAGGACAAATGTAAGGATGTAGAGGCTTGTCTCACTAGGGGTAAGATAGATACTGCCTACAGGAAACTTAAAGAGACCTTTGGAGAGAAGAGAACCACTTGTATGAATATCAAGAGCTCAGATGGCAACCCAGTTCTAAGCAAAGAAGGGAAGGCAGAAAGGTGGAAGGAGTATATAGAGGGTTTATACAAGGGCGATGTACTTGAGGACAATATTATGGAAATGGAAGAGGATGTAGATGAAGACGAAATGGGAGATAAGATACTGCGTGAAGAGTTTGACAGAGCACTGAAAGACCTGAGTCGAAACAAGGCCCCGGGAGTAGACAACATTCCATTTGAACTACTGATGGCCTCGGGAGAGCCAGTCATGACAAAACTCTACCATCTGGTGAGCACGATGTATGAGACAGGCGAAATACCCTCAGACTTCAAGAAGAATATAATAATTCCAATCCCAAAGAAATCAGGTGTTGACAGATGTGAAAATTACCGAACTATCAGTTTAATAAGTCACAGCTGCAAAATACTAACGCGAATTCTTTACAGACGAATGGAAAAACTGGTAGAAGCCGACCTCGGGGAAGATCAGTTTGGATTCCGTAGAAATGTTGGAACACGTGAGGCAATACTGACCTTACGACTTATCTTAGAAGAAAGATTAAGAAAAGGCAAACCTACGTTTCTAGCATTTGTAGACTTAGAGAAAGCTTTTGACAATGTTAACTGGAATACTCTCTTTCAAATTCTGAAGGTGGCAGGGGTAAAATACAGGGAACGAAAGGCTATTTACAGTTTGTACAGAAACCAGATGGCAGTTATAAGAGTCGAGGGGCATGAAAGGGAAGCAGTGGTTGGGAAAGGAGTAAGACAGGGTTGTAGCCTCTCCCCGATGTTATTCAATCTGTATATTGAGCAAGCAGTAAAGGAAACAAAAGAAAAATTCGGAGTAGGTATTAAAATTCATGGAGAAGAAGTAAAAACTTTGAGGTTCGCCGATGACATTGTAATTCTGTCAGAGACAGCAAAGGACTTGGAAGAGCAGTTGACTGGAATGGACAGTGTCTTGAAAGGAGGATATAAGATGAACATCAACAAAAGCAAAACGAGGATAATGGAATGTAGTCAAATTAAGTCGGGTGATGCTGAGCGAATTAGATTAGGAAATGAGACACTTAAAGTAGTAAAGGAGTTTTGCTATTTAGGGAGTAAAATAACCGATGATGGTCGAAGTAGAGAGGATATAAAATGTAGACTGGCAATGGCAAGGAAAGCGTTTCTCAAGAAGAGGAATTTGTTAACATCGAGTATAGATTTAAGTGTCAGGAAGTCGTTTCTGAAAGTATTTGTATGGAGTGTAGCCATGTATGGAAGTGAAACATGGACGATAACTAGTTTGGACAAGAAGAGAATAGAAGCTTTCGAAATGTGGTGCTACAGAAGAATGCTGAAGATAAGGTGGGTAGATCACGTAACTAATGAGGAGGTATTGAATAGGATTGGGGAGAAGAGAAGTTTGTGGCACAACTTGGCTAGAAGAAGGGATCGGTTGGTAGGACATGTTTTGAGGCATCAAGGGATCACAAATTTAGCATTGGAGGGCAGTGTGGAGGGTAAAAATCGTAGAGGGAGACCAAGAGATGAATACACTAAGCAGATTCAGAAGGATGTAGGTTGCAGTAGATACTGGGAGATGAAGAAGCTTGCACAGGATAGAGTAGCATGGAGAGCTGCATCAAACCAGTCTCAGGACTGAAGACCACAACAACAACAATGCTTTATGAGTAAAAATAGAATTACACATTCTGGTCACCTTGGATTGCGCTACATTTTCTTCCCTTAGCAGGTTGACAAGAGATGTGTGGGAGCGGCGACATATTCTAGAAGAAAAACGCTAGTGCTGTGCACATAGCATTGTTCACAGCGAATTTATCTACGTACAGTGAATGACTGCGAGAATAATTAGTTTTTTGGTAAGTAACAGCTCCATGTTTAAATATTTTTATGTTATGCTTTAAGAATACAAATAGAATTACACATTTTGGTCACTTTGGATTGCGCTTATGTTTACATTTTCTTCCCTTAGCAGGTTGACAAGAGATGTGTGGGAGCGGCGACATATTCTAGAAGAAAAACGCTAGTGCTGTGCACATAGCATTGTTCACAGCGAATTTATCTATGTACAGTGAATGAATGCAAGAATAATTAGTTTTTTGGTAAGTAATAGCTCCATGTTTAAATATTTGTATGTTATGCTTTATGAGCACAAATAAAATTACACATTCTGGTCACTTTGGATTGCGCTAATGTTTACATTTTCTTCCCTTAGCAGGTTGACAAGAGATGTGTGGGAGCGGCGACATATTCTAGAAGAAAAACGCTAGTGCTGTGCACATAGCATTCTTCACAGCGGATGTATCTACGTACAGTGGTTGAGTGCGCGATTAATTATATTATTATTAAGTTACAGCTCGATTCTTAAATATTTTTATATTATCATTTAAGAATACAGATAGAATTACACATTCTGGTGACGTTGAAGTGTGCTAATGTTTACTTTTTCTTTCGTTAGCAGGTTGACAAGAGATGTGTGGGAGCGGCGACATATTCTAGAAGAAAAACGCTAGTGCTGTGCACATAGCACTGTTCACAGCGAATTTATCTACGTACAGTGAATGACTGCGAGAATAATTAGTTTTTTGGTAAGTAACAGCTCCATGTTTAAATATTTGTATGTTATGCTTTATGAGTACAAATAGAATTACACATTCTGGTCACTTTGAATTGCGCTAACGTTTACATTTTCTTCCCTTAGCAGGTTGACAAGAGATGTGTGGGAGCGGTGACATATTCTAGAAGAAAAACGCTAGTGCTGTGCACATAGCATTGTTCACAGCGGATGTATCTACGTACAGTGGTTGACTGCGCGATTAATTATATTATTATTAAGTTACAGCTCGATTCTTAAATATTTTTATATTATCATTTAAGAATACAGATAGAATTACACTTTCTGGTGACGTTGAAGTGTGCTAATGTTTACTTTTTCTTTCGTTAGCAGGTTGACAAGGGATTGGTGTGAGCGGCGACATATTCTAGAAGAAAAACGCTAGTGCTGTGCACATAGCATTGTTCACAGCGAATTTATCTACGTACAGTGAATGACTGCAAGAATAATTAGTTTTTTGGTAAGTAACAGCTCCATGTTTAAATATTTGTATGTTATGCTTTATGAGTACAAATAGAATTACACATTCTGGTCACTTTGGATTGCGCTAATGTTTACATTTTCTTCCCTTAGCAGGTTGACAAGAGATGTGTGGGAGCGGTGACATATTCTAGAAGAAAAACGCTAGTGCTGTGCACATAGCATTCTTCACAGCGGATGTATCTACGTACAGTGGTTGACTGCACGATTAATTACATTATTATTAAGTTACAGCTCGATTCTTAAATATTTTTATATTATCATTTAAGAATACAGATAGAATTACACATTCTGGTGACGATGAAGTGTGCTAATGTTTACTTTTTCTTTCGTTAGCAGGTTGACAAGGGATTGGTGGGAGCGGCGACATATTCTAGAAGAAAAACGCTAGTGCTGTCCACATAGCATTGTTCACAGCGAATTTATCTACGTACAGTGAATGACTGCAAGAATAATTAGTTTTTTGGTAAGTAACAGCTCCATGTTTAAATATTTGTATGTTATGCTTTATGAGTACAAATAGAATTACACATTCTGGTGACTTTGGATTGCGCTAATGTTTACATTTTCTTCCCTTAGCAGGTTGACAGGAGATGTGTGGGAGCGGCGACATATTCTAGAAGAAAAACGCTAGTGCTGTGCACATAGCATTCTTCACAGCGGATGTATCTACGTACAGTGGTTGACTGCGCGATTAATTATATTATTATTAAGTTACAGCTCGATTCTTAAATATTTTTATATTATCATTTAAGAATACAGATAGTATTACACATTCTGGTGACGTTGAAGTGTGCTAATGTTTACTTTTTCTTTCGTTAGCAGGTTGACAAGGGATTGGTGGGAGCGGCGACATATTCTAGAAGAAAAACGCTAGTGCTGTGCACATAGCATTGTTCACAGCGAATTTATCTACGTACAGTGAATGACTGCGTGAATAATTAGTTTTTTGGTAAGTAACAGCTCGATGTTTTAATATTTTTATGTTATGCTTTAAGAATACAAATAGAATTACACATTCTGGTCACTTTGGATTGCGCTAATGTTTACATTTTCTTCCCTTAGCAGGTTGACAAGAGATGTGTGGGAGCGGCGGCATATTCTAGAAGAAAATCGCTAGTGCTGTGCACATAGCATTCTTCACAGCGGATGTATCTATGTACAGTGGTTGACTGCGCGTTTTATTATATTATTATTAAGTTACAGCTCGATTCTTCAATATATTTATATTATCATTTAAGAATACAGATAGAATTACACATTCAGGTGACGTTGAAGTGTGCTAATGTTTACTTTTTCTTTCGTTAGCAGGTTGACAAGGGATTGGTGGGAGCGGCGACATATTCTAGAAGAAAAACGCTAGTGCTGTGCACATAGCATTCTTCACAGCGGATGTATCTACGTACAGTGGTTGACTGCACGATTAATTATATTATTATTAAGTTACAGCTCGATTCTTAAATATTTTTATATTATCAGTTAAGAATACAGAAAGAATTACACATTCTGGTGACGTTGAAGTGTGCTAATGTTTACTTTTTCTTTCGTTAGCAGGTTGACAAGGGATTGGTGGGAGCGGCGACATATTCTAGAAGAAGAACGCTAGCGCTGTGCACATAGCATTGTTCACAGCGAATTTATCTACGTACAGTGAATGACTGCGTGAATAATTAATGTTTTGGTAAGTAACAGCTCGATGTTTTAATATTTTTATGCTATGCTTTATGAGTACAAATAGAATTACACATTCTGGTCACTTTGGATTGCGCTAATGTTTACATTTTCTTCCCTTAGCAGGTTGACAAGAATGTGTGGGAGCGGTGACATATTCTAGAAGAAAAACGTTAGTGCTGTGCACATAGCATTCTTCACAGCGGATGTATCTACGTACAGTTGTTGACTGCGCGATTAATTATATTATTATTATGTTACAGCTCGATTCTTAAATATTTTTATATTATCATTTAAGAATACAGATAGAATTACACATTCTGGTGACGTTGAAGTGTGCTAATGTTTACTTTTTCTTTCGTTAGCGGGTTGACAAGGGATTGGTGGGAGCGGCGACATATTCTAGAAGAAAAACGCTAGTGCTGTGCACATAGCATTGTTCACAGCGAATTTATCTACGTTTAGTGAATGACTGCAAGAATAATTAGTTTTTTGGTAAGTAACAGCTCCATGTTTAAATATTTGTATGTTATGCTTTATGAGTACAAATAGAATTACACATTCTGGTCACTTTGGATTGCGCTAATGTTTACATTTTCTTCCCTTAGCAGGTTGACAAGAGATGTGTGGGAGCGGCGACATATTCTAGAAGAAAAACGCTAGTGCTGTGCACATAGCATTCTTCACAGCGGATGTATCTACGTACAGTGGTTGACTGCGCGATTAATTATATTATTATTAAGTTACAGCTCGATTCTTAAATATTTTTATATTATCATTTAAGAATACAGATAGAATTACACATTCTGGTGACGTTGAAGTGTGCTAATGTTTACTTTTTCTTTCGTTAGCAGGTTGACAAGGGATTGGTGGGAGCGGCGACATATTCTAGAAGAAAAACGCTAGTGCTGTGCACATAGCATTGTTCACAGCGAATTTATCTACGTACAGTGAATGACTGCGTGAATAATTAGTTTTTTGGTAAGTAACAGCTCGATGTTTTAATATTTTTATGTTATGCTTTATGAGTACAAATAGAATTACACATTCTGGTCACTTTGAATTGCGCTAACGTTTACATTTTCTTCCCTTAGCAGGTTGACAAGAGATGTGTGGGAGCGGTGACATATTCTAGAAGAAAAACGCTAGTGCTGTGCACATAGCATTGTTCACAGCGGATGTATCTACGTACAGTGGTTGACTGCGCGATTAATTATATTATTATTAAGTTACAGCTCGATTCTTAAATATTTTTATATTATCATTTAAGAATACAGATAGAATTACACTTTCTGGTGACGTTGAAGTGTGCTAATGTTTACTTTTTCTTTCGTTAGCAGGTTGACAAGGGATTGGTGTGAGCGGCGACATATTCTAGAAGAAAAACGCTAGTGCTGTGCACATAGCATTGTTCACAGCGAATTTATCTACGTACAGTGAATGACTGCAAGAATAATTAGTTTTTTGGTAAGTAACAGCTCCATGTTTAAATATTTGTATGTTATGCTTTATGAGTACAAATAGAATTACACATTCTGGTCACTTTGGATTGCGCTAATGTTTACATTTTCTTCCCTTAGCAGGTTGACAAGAGATGTGTGGGAGCGGTGACATATTCTAGAAGAAAAACGCTAGTGCTGTGCACATAGCATTCTTCACAGCGGATGTATCTACGTACAGTGGTTGACTGCACGATTAATTATATTATTATTAAGTTACAGCTCGATTCTTAAATATTTTTATATTATCATTTAAGAATACAGATAGAATTACACATTCTGGTGACGTTGAAGTGTGCTAATGTTTACTTTTTCTTTCGTTAGCAGGTTGACAAGGGATTGGTGGGAGCGGCGACATATTCTAGAAGAAAAACGCTAGTGCTGTCCACATAGCATTGTTCACAGCGAATTTATCTACGTACAGTGAATGGCTGCAAGAATAATTAGTTTTTTGGTAAGTAACAGCTCCATGTTTAAATATTTGTATGTTATGCTTTATGAGTACAAATAGAATTACACATTCTGGTGACTTTGGATTGCGCTAATGTTTACATTTTCTTCCCTTAGCAGGTTGACAGGAGATGTGTGGGAGCGGCGACATATTCTAGAAGAAAAACGCTAGTGCTGTGCACATAGCATTCTTCACAGCGGATGTATCTACGTACAGTGGTTGACTGCGCGATTAATTATATTATTATTAAGTTACAGCTCGATTCTTAAATATTTTTATATTATCATTTAAGAATACAGATAGAATTACACATTCTGGTGACGTTGAAGTGTGCTAATGTTTACTTTTTCTTTCGTTAGCAGGTTGACAAGGGATTGGTGGGAGCGGCGACATATTCTAGAAGAAAAAGGCTAGTGCTGTGCACATAGCATTGTTCACAGCGAATTTATCTACGTACAGTGAATGACTGCGTGAATAATTAGTTTTTTGGTAAGTAACAGCTCGATGTTTTAATATTTTTATGTTATGCTTTAAGAATACAAATAGAATTACACATTCTGGTCACTTTGGATTGCGCTAATGTTTACATTTTCTTCCCTTAGCAGGTTGACAAGAGATGTGTGGGAGCGGCGGCATATTCTAGAAGAAAATCGCTAGTGCTGTGCACATAGCATTCTTCACAGCGGATGTATCTACGTACAGTGGTTGACTGCGCGTTTTATTATATTATTATTAAAATACAGCTCGATTCTTCAATATATTTATATTATCATTTAAGAATACAGATAGAAATACACATTCTGGTGACGTTGAAGTGTGCTAATGTTTACTTTTTCTTTCGTTAGCAGGTTGACAAGAGATTGGTGGGAGCGGCGACATATTCTAGAAGAAAAACGCTAGTGCTGTGCACATAGCATTGTTCACAGCGAATTTATCTACGTACAGTGAATGACTGCAAGAATAATTAGTTTTTTGGTAAGTAACAGCTCCATGTTTAAATAATTTTATGTTATGCTTTAAGAATACAAATAGAATTACACATTCTGGTCACTTTGGATTGCGCTTATGTTTACATTTTCTTCCCTTAGCAGGTTGACAAGAGATGTGTGGGAGCGGCGACATATTCTAGAAGAAAAACGCTAGTGCTGTGCACATAGCATTCTTCACAGCGGAAGTATCTACGTACAGTGAATGACTGGAAGAATAATTAGATTTTTGGTAAGTAACAGCTCCATGTTTCAATATTTGTATGTTATGCTTTATGAGTACAAATAGAATTACACATTCTGGTCACTTTGGATTGCGCTAATGTTTACATTTTCTTCCCTTAGCAGGTTGACAAGGGATGTGTGGGAGCGGCGACATATTCTAGAAGAAAAACGCTAGTGCTGTGCACATAGCATTCTTCACAGCGGATGTATCTACGTACAGTGGTTGACTGCACGATTAATTATATTATTATTAAGTTACAGCTCGATTCTTAAATATTTTTATATTATCAGTTAAGAATACAGAAAGAATTACACACTCTGGTGACGTTGAAGTGTGCTAATGTTTACTTTTTCTTTCGTTAGCAGGTTGACAAGGGATTGGTGGGAGCGGCGACATATTCTAGAAGAAGAACGCTAGCGCTGTGCACATAGCATTGTTCACAGCGAATTTATCTACGTACAGTGAATGACTGCGTGAATAATTAATGTTTTGGTAAGTAACAGCTCGATGTTTTAATATTTTTATGCTATGCTTAATGAGTACAAATAGAATTACACATTCTGGTCACTTTGGATTGCGCTAATGTTTACATTTTCTTCCCTTAGCAGGTTGACAAGAGATGTGTGGGAGCGGCGACATATTCTAGAAGAAAAACGCTAGTGCTGTGCACATAGCATTGTTCACAGCGGATGTATCTACGTACAGTCGTTGACTGCGCGATTAATTATATTATTATTAAGTTACAGCTCGATTCTTAAATATTTTTATATTATCATTTAAGAATACAGATAGAATTACACATTCTGGTGACGTTGAAGTGTGCTAATGTTTACTTTTTCTTTCGTTAGCAGGTTGACAAGGGATTGGTGGGAGCGGCGACATATTCTAGAAGAAAAACGCTAGTGCTGTGCACATAGCATTGTTCACAGCGAATTTATCTACGTACAGTGAATGACTGCAAGAATAATTAGTTTTTTGGTAAGTAACAGCTCCATGTTTAAATATTTGTATGTTATGCTTTATGAGTACAAATAGAATTACACATTCTGGTCACTTTGGATTGCGCTAATGTTTACATTTTCTTCCCATAGCAGGTTGACAAGAGATGTGTGGGAGCGGCGACATATTCTAGAAGAAAAACGCTAGTGCTGTGCACATAGCATTCTTCACAGCGGATGTATCTACGTACAGTGGTTGACTGCGCGATTAATAATATTATTATTAAGTTACAGCTCCATTCTTAAAAATTTATATATTATCATTTAAGAATACAGATTGAATTACACATTCTGGTGACGTTGAAGTGTGCTAATGTTTACTTTTTCTTTCGTTAGCAGGTTGACAAGGGATTGGTGGGAGCGGCGACATATTCTAGAAGAAAAACGCTAGTGCTGTGCACATAGCATTGTTCACAGCGAATTTATCTACGTACAGTGAATGACTGCGAGAATAATTAGTCTTTTGGTAAGTAACAGCTCCATGTTTAAATATTTGTATGTTATGCTTTATGAGTAAAAATAGAATTACACATTCCGGTCACTTTGGATTGCGCTACATTTTCTTCCCTTAGCAGGTTGACAAGAGATGTGTGGGAGCGGCGACATATTCTAGAAGAAAAACGCTAGTGCTGTGCACATAGCATTGTTTACAGCGAATTTATCTACGTACAGTGAATGACTGCGAGAATAATTAGTTTTTTGGTTAGTAAAAGCTCCATGTTTAAATATTTTTATGTTATGCTTTAAGAATACAAATAGAATTACACATTTTGGTCACTTTGGATTGCGCTTATGTTTACATTTTCTTCCCTTAGCAGGTTGACAAGAGATGTGTGGGAGCGGCGACATATTCTAGAAGAAAAACGCTAGTGCTGTGCACATAGCATTCTTCACAGCGGATGTATCTACGTACAGTGGTTGACTGCGCGATTAATTATATTATTATTAAGTTACAGCTCGATTCTTAAATATTTTTATATTATCATTTAAGAATACAGATAGAATTACACATTCTGGTGACGTTGAAGTGTGCTAATGTTTACTTTTTCTTTCGTTAGCAGGTTGACAAGGGATTGGTGGGAGCGGCGACATATTCTAGAAGAAAAACGCTAGTGCTGTGCACATAGCATTGTTCACAGCGAATTTATCTACGTACAGTGAATGACTGCAACAATAATTAGTTTTTTGGTAAGTAACAGCTCCATGTTTAAATATTTGTATGTTATGCTTTATGAGCACAAATAAAATTACACATTCTGGTCACTTTGGATTGCGCTAATGTTTACATTTTCTTCCCTTAGCAGGTTGACATGAGATGTGTGGGAGCGGCGACATATTCTAGAAGAAAAACGCTAGTGCTGTGCACATAGCATTCTTCACAGCGGATGTATCTACGTACAGTAGTTGACTGTGCGATTAATTATATTATTATTAAGTTACAGCTCGATTCTTAAATATTTTTATATTATCATTTAAGAATACAGATAGAATTACACATTCTGGTGACGTTGAAGTGTGCTAATGTTTACTTTTTCTTTCGTTAGCAGGTTGACAAGGGATTGGTGGGAGCGGCGACATATTCTAGAAGAAAAACGCTAGTGCTGTGCACATAGCACTGTTCACAGCGAATTTATCTACGTACAGTGAATGACTGCGAGAATAATTAGTTTTTTGGTAAGTAACAGCTCCATGTTTAAATATTTGTATGTTATGCTTTATGAGTACAAATAGAATTACACATTCTGGTCACTTTGGATTGCGCTAATGCTTACATTTTCTTCCCTTAGCAGGTTGACAAGAGATGTGTGGGAGCGGCGACATATTCTAGAAGAAAAACGCTTGTGCTGTGCACATAACATTCTTCACAGCGGATGTATCTACGTACAGTGGTTGACTGCGCGATTAATTATATTATTATTAAGTTACAGCTCGATTCTTAAATATATTTATATTATCATTTAAGAATACAGATAGAATTACACATTCTGGTGACGTTGAAGTGTGCTAATGTTTACTTTTTCTTTCGTTAGCAGGTTGACAAGAGATGTGTGGGAGCGGCGACATATTCTAGAAGAAAAACGCTAGTGCTGTGCACATAGCACTGTTCACAGCGAATTTATCTACGTACAGTGAATGACTGCGAGAATAATTAGTTTTTTGGTAAGTAACAGCTCCATGTTTAAATATTTGTATGTTATGCTTTATGAGTACAAATAGAATTACACATTCTGGTCACTTTGAATTGCGCTAGTGTTTACATTTTCTTCCCTTAGCAGGTTGACAAGAGATGTGTGGGAGCGGTGACATATTCTAGAAGAAAAACGCTAGTGCTGTGCACATAGCATTGTTCACAGCGGATGTATCTACGTACAGTGGTTGACTGCGCGATTAATTATATTATTATTAAGTTACAGCTCGATTCTTAAATATTGTTATATTATCATTTAAGAATACAGATAGAATTACACTTTCTGGTGACGTTGAAGTGTGCTAATGTTTACTTTTTCTTTCGTTAGCAGGTTGACAAGGGATTGGTGTGAGCGGCGACATATTCTAGAAGAAAAACGCTAGTGCTGTGCACATAGCATTGTTCACAGCGAATTTATCTACGTACAGTGAATGACTGCAAGAATAATTAGTTTTTTGGTAAGTAACAGCTCCATGTTTAAATATTTGTATGTTATGCTTTATGAGTACAAATAGAATTACACATTCTGGTCACTTTGGATTGCGCTAATGTTTACATTTTATTCCCTTAGCAGGTTGACAAGAGATGTGTGGGAGCGGTGACATATTCTAGAAGAAAAACGCTAGTGCTGTGCACATAGCATTCTTCACAGCGGATGTATCTACGTACAGAGGTTGACTGTACGATTAATTATATTATTATTAAGTTACAGCTCGATTCTTAAATATTTTTATATTATCATTTAAGAATACAGATAAAATTACACATTCTGGTGACATTGAAGTGTGCTAATGTTTACTTTTTCTTTCGTTAGCAGGTTGACAAGGGATTGGTGGGAGCGGCGACATATTCTAGAAGAAAAACGCTAGTGCTGTCCACATAGCATTGTTCACAGCGAATTTATCTACGTACAGTGAATGACTGCAAGAATAATTAGTTTTTTGGTAAGTAACAGCTCCATGTTTAAATATTTGTATGTTATGCTTTATGAGTACAAATAGAATTACACATTCTGGTGACTTTGGATTGCGCTAATCTTTACATTTTCTTCCCTTAGCAGGTTGACAGGAGATGTGTGGGAGCGGCGACATATTCTAGAAGAAAAACGCTAGTGCTGTGCACATAGCATTCTTCACAGCGGATGTATCTACGTACAGTGGTTGACTGCGCGATTAATTATATTATTATTAAGTTACAGCTCGATTCTTAAATATTTTTATATTATCATTTAAGAATACAGATAGAATTACACATTCTGGTGACGTTGAAGTGTGCTAATGTTTACTTTTTCTTTCGTTAGCAGGTTGACAAGGGATTGGTGGGAGCGGCGACATATTCTAGAAGAAAAACGCTAGTGCTGTGCACATAGCATTGTTCACAGCGAATTTATCTACGTACAGTGAATGACTGCGTGAATAATTAGTTTTTTGGTAAGTAACAGCTCGATGTTTTAATATTTTTATGTTATGCTTTAAGAATACAAATAGAATTACACATTCTGGTCACTTTGGATTGCGCTAATGTTTACATTTTCATCCCTTAGCAGGTTGACAAGAGATGTGTGGGAGCGGCGGCATATTCTAGAAGAAAATCGCTAGTGCTGTGCACATAGCATTCTTCACAGCGGATGTATCTACGTACAGTGGTTGACTGCGCGTTTTATTATATTATTATTAAGTTACAGCTCGATTCTTCAATATATTTATATTATCATTTAAGAATACAGATAGAATTACACATTCTGGTGACGTTGAAGTGTGCTAATGTTTCCTTTTTCTTTCGTTAGCAGGTTGACAAGGGATTGGTGGGAGCGGCGACATATTCTAGAAGAAAAACGCTAGTGCTGTGCACATAGCATTGTTCACAGCGAATTTATCTACGTACAGTGAATGACTGCAAGAATAATTAGTTTTTTGGTAAGTAACAGCTCCATGTTTAAATATTTGTATGTTATGCTTTATGAGTACAAATAGAATTACACATTCTGGTCACTTTGGATTGCGCTAATGTTTACATTTTCTTCCCATAGCAGGTTGACAAGAGATGTGTGGGAGCGGCGACATATTCTAGAAGAAAAACGCTAGTGCTGTGCACATAGCATTCTTCACAGCGGATGTATCTACGTACAGTGGTTGACTGCGCGATTAATAATATTATTATTAAGTTACAGCTCCATTCTTAAAAATTTATATATTATCATTTAAGAATACAGATTGAATTACACATTCTGGTGACGTTGAAGTGTGCTAATGTTTACTTTTTCTTTCGTTAGCAGGTTGACAAGGGATTGGTGGGAGCGGCGACATATTCTAGAAGAAAAACGCTAGTGCTGTGCACATAGCATTGTTCACAGCGAATTTATCTACGTACAGTGAATGACTGCGAGAATAATTAGTCTTTTGGTAAGTAACAGCTCCATGTTTAAATATTTGTATGTTATGCTTTATGAGTAAAAATAGAATTACACATTCCGGTCACTTTGGATTGCGCTACATTTTCTTCCCTTAGCAGGTTGACAAGAGATGTGTGGGAGCGGCGACATATTCTAGAAGAAAAACGCTAGTGCTGTGCACATAGCATTGTTCACAGCGAATTTATCTACGTACAGTGAATGACTGCGAGAATAATTAGTTTTTTGGTTAGTAACAGCTCCATGTTTAAATATTTTTATGTTATGCTTTAAGAATACAAATAGAATTACACATTTTGGTCACTTTGGATTGCGCTTATGTTTACATTTTCTTCCCTTAGCAGGTTGACAAGAGATGTGTGGGAGCGGCGACATATTCTAGAAGAAAAACGCTAGTGCTGTGCACATAGCATTCTTCACAGCGGATGTATCTACGTACAGTGGTTGACTGCGCGATTAATTATATTATTATTAAGTTACAGCTCGATTCTTAAATATTTTTATATTATCATTTAAGAATACAGATAGAATTACACATTCTGGTGACGTTGAAGTGTGCTAATGTTTACTTTTTCTTTCGTTAGCAGGTTGACAAGGGATTGGTGGGAGCGGCGACATATTCTAGAAGAAAAACGCTAGTGCTGTGCACATAGCATTGTTCACAGCGAATTTATCTACGTACAGTGAATGACTGCAACAATAATTAGTTTTTTGGTAAGTAACAGCTCCATGTTTAAATATTTGTATGTTATGCTTTATGAGCACAAATAAAATTACACATTCTGGTCACTTTGGATTGCGCTAATGTTTACATTTTCTTCCCTTAGCAGGTTGACATGAGATGTGTGGGAGCGGCGACATATTCTAGAAGAAAAACGCTAGTGCTGTGCACATAGCATTCTTCACAGCGGATGTATCTACGTACAGTAGTTGACTGTGCGATTAATTATATTATTATTAAGTTACAGCTCGATTCTTAAATATTTTTATATTATCATTTAAGAATACAGATAGAATTACACATTCTGGTGACGTTGAAGTGTGCTAATGTTTACTTTTTCTTTCGTTAGCAGGTTGACAAGGGATTGGTGGGAGCGGCGACATATTCTAGAAGAAAAACGCTAGTGCTGTGCACATAGCACTGTTCACAGCGAATTTATCTACGTACAGTGAATGACTGCGAGAATAATTAGTTTTTTGGTAAGTAACAGCTCCATGTTTAAATATTTGTATGTTATGCTTTATGAGTACAAATAGAATTACACATTCTGGTCACTTTGGATTGCGCTAATGCTTACATTTTCTTCCCTTAGCAGGTTGACAAGAGATGTGTGGGAGCGGCGACATATTCTAGAAGAAAAACGCTTGTGCTGTGCACATAACATTCTTCACAGCGGATGTATCTACGTACAGTGGTTGACTGCGCGATTAATTATATTATTATTAAGTTACAGCTCGATTCTTAAATATATTTATATTATCATTTAAGAATACAGATAGAATTACACATTCTGGTGACGTTGAAGTGTGCTAATGTTTACTTTTTCTTTCGTTAGCAGGTTGACAAGAGATGTGTGGGAGCGGCGACATATTCTAGAAGAAAAACGCTAGTGCTGTGCACATAGCACTGTTCACAGCGAATTTATCTACGTACAGTGAATGACTGCGAGAATAATTAGTTTTTTGGTAAGTAACAGCTCCATGTTTAAATATTTGTATGTTATGCTTTATGAGTACAAATAGAATTACACATTCTGGTCACTTTGAATTGCGCTAATGTTTACATTTTCTTCCCTTAGCAGGTTGACAAGAGATGTGTGGGAGCGGTGACATATTCTAGAAGAAAAACGCTAGTGCTGTGCACATAGCATTGTTCACAGCGGATGTATCTACGTACAGTGGTTGACTGCGCGATTAATTATATTATTATTAAGTTACAGCTCGATTCTTAAATATTGTTATACTATCATTTAAGAATACAGATAGAATTACACTTTCTGGTGACGTTGAAGTGTGCTAATGTTTACTTTTTCTTTCGTTAGCAGGTTGACAAGGGATTGGTGTGAGCGGCGACATATTCTAGAAGAAAAACGCTAGTGCTGTGCACATAGCATTGTTCACAGCGAATTTATCTACGTACAGTGAATGACTGCAAGAATAATTAGTTTTTTGGTAAGTAACAGCTCCATGTTTAAATATTTGTATGTTATGCTTTATGAGTACAAATAGAATTACACATTCTGGTCACTTTGGATTGCGCTAATGTTTACATTTTATTCCCTTAGCAGGTTGACAAGAGATGTGTGGGAGCGGTGACATATTCTAGAAGAAAAACGCTAGTGCTGTGCACATAGCATTCTTCACAGCGGATGTATCTACGTACAGAGGTTGACTGTACGATTAATTATATTATTATTAAGTTACAGCTCGATTCTTAAATATTTTTATATTATCATTTAAGAATACAGATAAAATTACGCATTCTGGTGACATTGAAGTGTGCTAATGTTTACTTTTTCTTTCGTTAGCAGGTTGACAAGGGATTGGTGGGAGCGGCGACATATTCTAGAAGAAAAACGCTAGTGCTGTCCACATAGCATTGTTCACAGCGAATTTATCTACGTACAGTGAATGACTGCAAGAATAATTAGTTTTTTGGTAAGTAACAGCTCCATGTTTAAATATTTGTATGTTATGCTTTATGAGTACAAATAGAATTACACATTCTGGTGACTTTGGATTGCGCTAATCTTTACATTTTCTTCCCTTAGCAGGTTGACAGGAGATGTGTGGGAGCGGCGACATATTCTAGAAGAAAAACGCTAGTGCTGTGCACATAGCATTCTTCACAGCGGATGTATCTACGTACAGTGGTTGACTGCGCGATTAATTATATTATTATTAAGTTACAGCTCGATTCTTAAATATTTTTATATTATCATTTAAGAATACAGATAGAATTACACATTCTGGTGACGTTGAAGTGTGCTAATGTTTACTTTTTCTTTCGTTAGCAGGTTGACAAGGGATTGGTGGGAGCGGCGACATATTCTAGAAGAAAAACGCTAGTGCTGTGCACATAGCATTGTTCACAGCGAATTTATCTACGTACAGTGAATGACTGCGTGAATAATTAGTTTTTTGGTAAGTAACAGCTCGATGTTTTAATATTTTTATGTTATGCTTTAAGAATACAAATAGAATTACACATTCTGGTCACTTTGGATTGCGCTAATGTTTACATTTTCATCCCTTAGCAGGTTGACAAGAGATGTGTGGGAGCGGCGGCATATTCTAGAAGAAAATCGCTAGTGCTGTGCACATAGCATTCTTCACAGCGGATGTATCTACGTACAGTGGTTGACTGCGCGTTTTATTATATTATTATTAAGTTACAGCTCGATTCTTCAATATATTTATATTATCATTTAAGAATACAGATAGAATTACACATTCTGGTGACGTTGAAGTGTGCTAATGTTTCCTTTTTCTTTCGTTAGCAGGTTGACAAGGGATTGGTGGGAGCGGCGACATATTCTAGAAGAAAAACGCTAGTGCTGTGCACATAGCATTGTTCACAGCGAATTTATCTACGTACAGTGAATGACTGCAAGAATAATTAGTTTTTTGGTAAGTAACAGCTCCATGTTTAAATAATTTTATGTTATGCTTTAAGATTACAAATAGAATTACACATTCTGGTCACTTTGGATTGTGCTTATGTTTACATTTTCTTCCCTTAGCAGGTTGACAAGAGATGTGTGGGAGCGGCGACATATTCTAGAAGAAAAACGCTAGTGCTGTGCACATAGCATTCTTCACAGCGGAAGTATCTACGTACAGTGAATGACTGCAAGAATAATTAGATTTTTGGTAAGTAACAGCTCCATGTTTCAATATTTGTATGTTATGCTTTATGAGTACAAATAGAATTACACATTCTGGTCACTTTGGATTGCGCTAATGTTTACATTTTCTTCCCTTAGCAGGTTGACAAGGGATGTGTGGGAGCGGCGACATATTCTAGAAGAAAAACGCTAGTGCTGTGCACATAGCATTCTTCACAGCGGATGTATCTACGTACAGTGGTTGACTGCACGATTAATTATATTATTATTAAGTTACAGCTCGATTCTTAAATATTTTTATATTATCAGTTAAGAATACAGAAAGAATTACACATTCTGGTGACGTTGAAGTGTGCTAATGTTTACTTTTTTTTTCGTTAGCAGGTTGACAAGGGATTGGTGGGAGCGGCGACATATTCTAGAAGAAAAACGCTAGTGCTGTGCACATATCATTCTTCACAGCGGATGTATCTACGTACAGTAGTTGACTGTGCGTTTAATTATATTATTATTAAGTTACAGCTCGATTCTTAAATATTTTTATATTATCATTTAAGAATACAGATAGAATTACACATTCTGGTGACGTTGAAGTGTGCTAATGTTTACTTTTTCTTTCGTTAGCAGGTTGACAAGGGATTGGTGGGAGCGGCGACATATTCTAGAAGAAAAACGCTAGTGCTGTGCACATAGCACTGTTCACAGCGAATTTATCTACGTACAGTGAATGACTGCGAGAATAATTAGTTTTTTGGTAAGTAACAGCTCCATGTTTAAATATTTGTATGTTATGCTTTATGAGTACAAATAGAATTACACATTCTGGTCACTTTGGATTGCGCTAATGCTTACATTTTCTTCCCTTAGCAGGTTGACAAGAGATGTGTGGGAGCGGCGACATATTCTAGAAGAAAAACGCTTGTGCTGTGCACATAACATTCTTCACAGCGGATGTATCTACGTACAGTGGTTGACTGCGCGATTAATTATATTATTATTAAGTTACAGCTCGATTTTTAAATATATTTATATTATCATTTAAGAATACAGATAGAATTACACATTCTGGTGACGTTGAAGTGTGCTAATGTTTACTTTTTCTTTCGTTAGCAGGTTGACAAGAGATGTGTGGGAGCGGCGACATATTCTAGAAGAAAAACGCTAGTGCTGTGCACATAGCACTGTTCACAGCGAATTTATCTACGTACAGTGAATGACTGCGAGAATAATTAGTTTTTTGGTAAGTAACAGCTCCATGTTTAAATATTTGTATGTTATGCTTTATGAGTACAAATAGAATTACACATTCTGGTCACTTTGAATTGCGCTAATGTTTACATTTTCTTCCCTTAGCAGGTTGACAAGAGATGTGTGGGAGCGGTGACATATTCTAGAAGAAAAACGCTAGTGCTGTGCACATAGCATTGTTCACAGCGGATGTATCTACGTACAGTGGTTGACTGCGCGATTAATTATATTATTATTAAGTTACAGCTCGATTCTTAAATATTGTTATAATATCATTTAAGAATACAGATAGAATTACACTTTCTGGTGACGTTGAAGTGTGCTAATGTTTACTTTTTCTTTCGTTAGCAGGTTGACAAGGGATTGGTGTGAGCGGCGACATATTCTAGAAGAAAAACGCTAGTGCTGTGCACATAGCATTGTTCACAGCGAATTTATCTACGTACAGTGAATGACTGCAAGAATAATTAGTTTTTTGGTAAGTAACAGCTCCATGTTTAAATATTTGTATGTTATGCTTTATGAGTACAAATAGAATTACACATTCTGGTCACTTTGGATTGCGCTAATGTTTACATTTTATTCCCTTAGCAGGTTGACAAGAGATGTGTGGGAGCGGTGACATATTCTAGAAGAAAAACGCTAGTGCTGTGCACATAGCATTCTTCACAGCGGATGTATCTACGTACAGAGGTTGACTGTACGATTAATTATATTATTATTAAGTTACAGCTCGATTCTTAAATATTTTTATATTATCATTTAAGAATACAGATAAAATTACACATTCTGGTGACATTGAAGTGTGCTAATGTTTACTTTTTCTTTCGTTAGCAGGTTGACAAGGGATTGGTGGGAGCGGCGACATATTCTAGAAGAAAAACGCTAGTGCTGTCCACATAGCATTGTTCACAGCGAATTTATCTACGTACAGTGAATGACTGCAAGAATAATTAGTTTTTTGGTAAGTAACAGCTCCATGTTTAAATATTTGTATGTTATGCTTTATGAGTACAAATAGAATTACACATTCTGGTGACTTTGGATTGCGCTAATCTTTACATTTTCTTCCCTTAGCAGGTTGACAGGAGATGTGTGGGAGCGGCGACATATTCTAGAAGAAAAACGCTAGTGCTGTGCACATAGCATTGTTCACAGCGGATGTATCTACGTACAGTGGTTGACTGCGCGATTAATTATATTATTAATAAGTTACAGCTCGATTCTTAAATATTGTTATATTATCATTTAAGAATACAGATAGAATTACACATTGTGGTGACGTTGAAGTGTGCTAATGTTTACTTTTTCTTTCGTTAGCAGGTTGACAAGGGATTGGTGGGAGCGGCGACATATTCTAGAAGAAAAACGCTAGTGCTGTGCACATAGCATTGTTCACAGCGAATTTATCTACGTACAGTGAATGACTGCGTGAATAATTAGTTTTTTGGTAAGTAACAGCTCGATGTTTTAATATTTTTATGTTATGCTTTAAGAATACAAATAGAATTACACATTCTGGTCACTTTGGATTGCGCTAATGTTTACATTTTCATCCCTTAGCAGGTTGACAAGAGATGTGTGGGAGCGGCGGCATATTCTAGAAGAAAATCGCTAGTGCTGTGCACATAGCATTCTTCACAGCGGATGTATCTACGTACAGTGGTTGACTGCGCGTTTTATTATATTATTATTAAGTTACAGCTCGATTCTTCAATATATTTATATTATCATTTAAGAATACAGATAGAATTACACATTCTGGTGACGTTGAAGTGTGCTAATGTTTACTTTTTCTTTCGTTAGCAGGTTGACAAGGGATTGGTGGGAGCGGCGACATATTCTAGAAGAAAAACGCTAGTGCTGTGCACATAGCATTGTTCACAGCGAATTTATCTACGTACAGTGAATGACTGCAAGAATAATTAGTTTTTTGGTAAGTAACAGCTCCATGTTTAAATAATTTTATGTTATGCTTTAAGAATACAAATAGAATTACACATTCTGGTCACTTTGGATTGTGCTTATGTTTACATTTTCTTCCCTTAGCAGGTTGACAAGAGATGTGTGGGAGCGGCGACATATTCTAGAAGAAAAACGCTAGTGCTGTGCACATAGCATTCTTCACAGCGGAAGTATCTACGTACAGTGAATGACTGCAAGAATAATTAGATTTTTGGTAAGTAACAGTTCCATGTTTCAATATTTGTATGTTATGCTTTATGAGTACAAATAGAATTACACATTCTGGTCACTTTGGATTGCGCTAATGTTTACATTTTCTTCCCTTAGCAGGTTGACAAGGGATGTGTGGGAGCGGCGACATATTCTAGAAGAAAAACGCTAGTGCTGTGCACATAGCATGCTTCACAGCGGATGTATCTACGTACAGTGGTTGACTGCACGATTAATTATATTATTATTAAGTTACAGCTCGATTCTTAAATATTTTTATATTATCAGTTAAGAATACAGAAAGAATTACACATTCTGGTGACGTTGAAGTGTGCTAATGTTTACTTTTTTTTTCGTTAGCAGGTTGAGAAGGGAATGGTGGGAGCGGCGACATATTCTAGAAGAAAAACGCTAGTGCTGTGCACATAGCATTGTTCACAGCGAATTTATCTACGTACAGTGAATGACTGCAAGAATAATTAGTTTTTCGGTAAGTAACAGCTCCATGTTTAAATATTTGTATGGTATGCTTTATGAGTACAAATAGAATTACACATTCTGGTCACTTTGGATTGCGCTAATGTTTACATTTTCTACCCTTAGCAGGTTGACAAGAGATGTGTGGGAGCGGCGACATATTCTAGAAGAAAAATGCTAGTGCTGTGCACATAGCATTCTTCACAGCGGATGTATCTACGTACAGTGGTTGACTGCACGATTAATTATATTATTATTAAGTTACAGCTCGATTCTTAAATATTTTTATATTATCAGTTAAGAATACAGAAAGAATTACACATTCTGGTGACGTTGAAGTGTGCTAATGTTTACTTTCTCTTTCGTTAGCAGGTTGACAAGTGATTGGTGGGAGCTGCGACATATGCTAGAAGAAAAACGCTAGTGCTGTGCACATAGCATTGTTCACAGCGAATTTATCTACGTACAGTGAATGACTGCGCGAATAATTAGTTTTTTGGTAAGTAACAGCTCGATGTTTTAATATTTTTATGTTATGCTTTAAGAATACAAATAGAATTACACATTCTGGTCACTTTGGATTGCGCTAATGTTTACATTTTCTTACCTTAGCAGGTTGACAAGAGATGTGTGGGAGCGGCGACATATTCTAGAAGAAAAACGCTAGTGCTGTGCACATAGCATTGTTCACAGCGGATGTATCTACGTACAGTGGTTGACTGCGCGTTTAATTATATTATTATTAAGTTACAGCTCGATTCTTAAATATATTTATATTATCATTTAAGAATACAAATAGAATTACACATTCTGGTGACGTTGAAGTGTGCTAATGTTTACTTTTTCTTTCGTTAGCAGGTTGACAAGGGATTGGTGGGAGCGGCGACATATTCTAGAAGAAAAACGCTAGTGCTGTGCACATAGCATTGTTCACAGCGAATTTACCTACGTACAGTGAATGACTGCAAGAATAATTAGTTTTTTGGTAAGTAACATCTCCATGTTTAAATATTTTTATGTTATGCTTTAAGAATACAAATAGAATTACACATTCTGGTCACTTTGGATTGCGCTTCTGTTTACATTTTCTTCCCTTAGCAGGTTGACAAGAGATGTGTGGGAGCGGCGACATATTCTAGAAGAAAAACGCTAGTGCTGTGCACATAGCATTCTTGACAGCGGATGTATCTACGTACAGTGAATGACTGCAAGAATAATTAGATTTTTGGTAAGTAACAGTTCCATGTTTAAATATTTGTATGTTATGCTTTATGAGTACAAATAAAATTACACATTCTGGTCACTTTGGATTGCGCTAATGTTTACATTTTCTTCCCTTAGCAGGTTGACAAGAGATGTGTGGGAGCGGCGACATATTCTAGAAGAAAAATGCTAGTGCTGTTCACATAGCATTCTTCACAGCGGATGTATCTACGTACAGTGAATGACTGCAAGAATAATTAGATTTTTGGTAAGTAACAGCTCCATGTTTAAATATTTGTATGTTATGCTTTATGAGTACAAATAAAATTACACATTCTGGTCACTTTGGATTGCGCTAATGTTTACATTTTCTTCCCTTAGCAGGTTGACAAGTGATGTGTGGGAGCGGCGACATATTCTAGAAGAAAAACGCTAGTGCTGTGCACATAGCATTCTTCACAGCGGATATATCTACGTACAGTGGTTGACTGCGCGATTAATTATATTATTATTAAGTTACAGCTCGATTCTTAAATATATTTATATTATCATTTAAGAATACAGATAGAATTACACATTCTGGTGACGTTGAAGTGTGCTAATGTTTACTTTTTCTTTCGTTAGCAGGTTGACAAGTGATTGGTGGGAGCGCGACATATTCTAGAAGAAAAGCGCTAGTGCTGTGCACATAGCATTGTTCACAGCGAAGTTATCTACGTACAGTGAATGACTGCAAGAATAATTAGTTTTTTGGTAAGTAACAGCTCCATGTTTAAATATTTTTATGTTATGCTTTAAGAATACAAATAGAATTACACATTCTGTTCACTTTGGATTGCGCTTATGTTACATTTTCTTCCCTTAGCAGGTTGACAAGAGATGTGTGGGAGCGGCGACATATTCTAGGAGAAAAACGCTAGTGCTGTTCACATAGCATTCTTCACAGCGGATGTATCTACGTACAGTGAATGACTGCAAGAATAATTAGTTTTTTGGTAAGTAACATCTCCATGTTTAAATATTTTTATGTTATGCTTTAAGAATACAAATAGAATTACACATTCTGGTCATTTTGGATTGCGCTTCTGTTTACATTTTCTTCCCTTAGCAGGTTTACAAGTGATGTGTGGCACCGGCGACGTATTCTAGAAGAAAAACGCTAGTGCTGTGCACATAGCATTCTTCACAGCGGATGTATCTACGTACAGTGGTTGACTGCGCGATTAATTATATTATTATTAAGTTACAGCTCGATTCTTAAATATATTTATATTATCATTTAAGAATACAGATAGAATTACACATTCTGGTGACGTTGAAGTGTGCTAATGTTTACTTTTTCTTTCGTTAGCAGGTTGACAAGGGATTGGTTGGAGCGGCGACATATTCTAGAAGAAAAGCGCTAGTGCTGTGCACATAGCATTGTTCACAGCGAAGTTATCTACGTACAGTGAATGACTGCAAGAATAATTAGTTTTTTGGTAAGTAACAGCTCCATGTTTAAATATTTTTATGTTATGCTTTAAGAATACAAATAGAATTACACATTCTGTTCACTTTGAATTGCGCTTATGTTTACATTTTCTTCCCTTAGCAGGCTGACAAGAGATGTGTGGGAGCGGCGACATATTCTAGAAGAAAAACGCTAGTGCCGTGCACATAGCATTCTTCACAGCGGATGTATCTACGCACAGTGGTTGACTGCGCGATTAATTATATTATTATTAAGTTACAGCTCGATTCTTAAATATTTTTATATTATCATTTTAGAATACAGATAGAATTTCACATTCTGGAGACGTTGAAGTGTGCTAATGTTTACTTTTTCTTTCGTTAGCAGGTTGACAAGGGATTGGTGGGAGCGGCGACATATTCTAGAAGAAAAACGTTAGTGCTGTGCACATAGCATTGTTCACAGCGAATTTATCTACGTACAGTGAATGACTGCGTGAATAATTAGTGTTTTGGTAAGTAACAGCTCGATGTTTTAATATTTTCATGCTATGCTTTAAGAATACAAATAGGATTACACATTCTGGTCACTTTGGATTGCGCTACATTTTCTTCCCTTAGCAGGTTGACAAGAGATGTGTGGGAGCGGCGACATATACTAGAAGAAAAACGCTAGTGCTGTGCACATAGCATTGTTCACAGCGAATTTATCTACGTACAGTGGTTGACTGCGCGATTAATTATATTATTATTAAGTTTCAGCTCGATTCTTAAATATTTTTATATTATCATTTAAGAATACAGATAGAATTACACATTCTGGTGACGTTGAAGTGTGCTAATGTTTACTTTTTCTTTCGTTAGCAGGTTGACAAGGGATTGGTGAAAGCGGCGACATCTTCTAGAAGAAAAACGCTAGTGCTGTGCACATAGCATTGTTCACAGCGAATTTATCTATGTACAGTTAACGACTGCGAGAATAATAATTTTTTTGGTAAGTAATAGCTCCATGTTTAAGTATTTTTATGTTATGCTTGAAGAATACAAATAGAATTACACATTCTGGTCACTTTGTATTGCGCTTATGTTTACATTTTCTTCCCTTAGCAGGTTGACAAGAGATGTGTGGCAGCGGCGTCATATTCTAGAAGAAAAACGCTAGTGCTGTGCTCATAGCATTCTTCACAGCGGATGTATCTACGTACAGTGGTTGACAGCGCGATTAATTATATTATTATTAAGTTACAGCTCGATTCTTAAATATATTTATATTATCATTTAAGAATACAGATAGAATTACACATTCTGGTGACGTTGAAGTGTGCTAATGTCTACTTTTTCTTTCGTTAGCAGGTTGACAAGATATTGGTGGGAGCGGCGACATATTCTAGAAGAAAAACGCTAGTGCTGTGCACATAGCATTGTTCACAGCGAATTTATCTACGTACAGTGAATGACTGCAAGAATAATTAGTTTTTTGGTAAGTAACAGCTCCATGTTTAAATATTTTTATGTTTTGCTTTAAGAATACAAATAGAATTACACATTCTGGTCACTTTGGATTGCGCTTATGTTTACATTTTCTTCCCTTAGCAGGTTGACAAGAGATGTGTGGCACCGGCGACATATTCTAGAAGAAAAACGCTAGTGCTGTGCACATAGCATTCTTCACAACGGATGTATCTATCTACAGTGGTTGACTGCGCGATTAATTATATTATTATTAAGTTACAGCTCGATTCTTAAATATTTTTATGTTATCATTTAAGAATACTGATAGAATTACACATTCTGGTGACGTTGAAGTGTGCTAATGTTTACTTTTTCTTTCGTTAGCAGGTTGACAAGGGATTGGTGGAAGCGGCGACATATTCTAGAAGAAAAACGCTAGTGCTGTGCACATAGCATTGTTCACAGCGAATTTATCTACGTACAGTGAATGACTGCAAGTATAATTAGTTTTTTGGTAAGTAACAGCTCCATGTTTAAATATTTTTATGTTATGCTTTAAGAATACAAATAGAATTACACATTCTGGTCACTTTGGATTGGGCTTATGTTTACATTTTCTTCCCTTAGCAGGTTGACAAGAGATGTGTGGGAGCGGCGACATATTCTAGAAGAAAAACGCTAGTGCTGTGCACATAGCATTCTTCACAGCGGATGTATCTACGTACAGTGGTTGACTGCGCGATTAATTATATTATTATTAAGTTACAGCTCGATTCTTAAATATTTTTATATTATCATTTAAGAATACAGATAGAATTACACATTCTGGTGACGTTGAAGTGTGCTAATGTTTACTTTTTCTTTCGTTAGCAGGTTGACAAGAGATGTGTGGGAGCGGAGACATTTTCTAGAAGAAAAACGCTAGTGCTGTGCACATAGCATTGTTCACAGCGAATTTATCTACGTACAGTGAATGACTGCAAGAATAATTAGTTTTTTGGTAAGTAACAGCTCCATGTTTAAATATTTTTATGTTATGCTTTAAGAATACAAATAGAATTACACATTCTGGTCACTTTGGATTGCGCTAATGTTTACATTTTCTTCCCTTAGCAGGTTGACAAGAGATGTGTGGCAGCGGCGACATATTCTAGAAGAAAAACGCTAGTGGTGTGCACATAGCATTCTTCACAGCGGATGTATCTACGTACAGTGGTTGACTGCACGATTAATTATATTATTATTAAGTTACAGCTCGATTCTTAAATATTTTTATATTATCATTTAAGAATACAGATAGAATTACACATTCTGGTGACGTTGAAGTGTGCTAATGTTTACTTTCTCTTTCGTTAGCAGGTTGACAAGGGATTGGTGGGAGCTGCGACATATGCTAGAAGAAAAACGCTAGTGCTGTGCACATAGCATTGTTCACAGCGAATTTATCTACGTACAGTGAATGACTGCGTGAATAATTAGTTTTTTGGTAAGTAACAGCTCGATGTTTTAATATTTTTATGTTATGCTTTAAGAATACAAATAGAATTACACATTCTGGTCACTTTGGATTGCGCTAATGTTTACATATTCTTCCCTTAGCAGGTTGACAAGAGATGTGTGGGAGCGGCGACATATTCTAGAAGAAAAACGCTAGTGCTGTGCACATAGCATTGTTCACAGCGGATGTATCTACGTACAGTGGTTGACTGCGCGTTTAATTATATTATTATTAAGTTACAGCTCGATTCTTAAATATATTTATATTATCATTTAAGAATACAGATAGAATTACACATTCTGGTGACGTTGAAGTGTGCTAATGTTTACTTTTTCTTTCGTTAGCAGGTTGACAAGGGATTGGTGGGAGCGGCGACATATTCTAGAAGAAAAACGCTAGTGCTGTGCACATAGCATTGTTCACAGCGAATTTACCTACGTACAGTGAATGACTGCAAGAATAATTAGTTTTTTGGTAAGTAACATCTCCATGTTTAAATATTTTTATGTTATGCTTTAAGAATACAAATAGAATTACACATTCTGGTCACTTTGGATTGCGCTTCTGTTTACATTTTCTTCCCCATAGCAGGTTGACAAGAGATGTGTGGCACCGGCGACGTATTCTAGAAGAAAAACGCTAGTGCTGTGCACATAGCATTCTTCACAGCGGATGTATCTACGTACAGTGGTTGACTGCGCGATTAATTATATTATTATTAAGTTACAGCTCGATTCTTAAATATATTTATATTATCATTTAAGAATACAGATAGAATTACACATTCTGGTGACGTTGAAGTGTGCTAATGTTTACTTTTTCTTTCGTTAGCAGGTTGACAAGGGATTGGTGGGAGCGGCGACATATTCTAGAAGAAAAGCGCTAGTGCTGTGCACATAGCATTGTTCACAGCGAAGTTATCTACGTACAGTGAATGACTGCAAGAATAATTAGTTTTTTGGTAGGTAACAGCTCCATGTTTAAATATTTTTATGTTATGCTTTAAGAATACAAATGGAATTACACATTCTGGCCACTTTGGATTGCGCTTATGTTTACATTTTCTTCCCTTAGCAGGTTGACAAGAGATGTGTGGGAGCGGCGACATATTCTAGAAGAAAAACGCTAGTGCTGTGCACATAGCATTCTTCACAGCGGATGTATCTACGTACAGTGGTTGACTGCGCGATTAATTATATTATTATTAAGTTACAGCTCGATTCTTAAATATGTTTATATTATCATTTAAGAATACAGATAGAATTACACATTCTGGTGACGTTGAAGTGTGCTAATGTTTACTTTTTCTTTCGTTAGCAGGTTGACAAGAGATGTGTGGGAGCGGAGACATTTTCTAGAAGAAAAACGCTAGTGCTGTGCACATAGCATTGTTCACAGCGAATTTATCTACGTACAGTGAATGACTGCAAGAATAATTAGTTTTTTGGTAAGTAACAGCTCCATGTTTAAATATTTTTATGTTATGCTTTAAGAATACAAATAGAATTACACATTCTGGTCGCTTTGGATTGCGCTAATGTTTACATTTTCTTCCCTTAGCAGGTTGACAAGAGATGTGTGGGAGCGGCGACATATTCTAGAAGAAAAACGCTAGTGCTGTGCACATAGCATTGTTCACAGCGGATGTATCTACGTACAGTGGTTGACTGCGCGATTAATTATATTATTATTAAGTTACAGCTCGATTCTTAAATATTTTTATATTATCATTTAAGAATACAGATAGAATTACACATTCTGATGAGGTTGAAGTGTGCTAATGTTTACTTTTTCTTTCGTTAGCAGGTTGACAAGGGATTGGTGGGAGCGGCGACATATTCTAGAAGAAAAACGCTAGTGCTGTGCACATAGCATTGTTCACAGCGAATTTATCTACGTACAGTGAATGACTGCAAGAATAATTAGTTTTTTGGTAAGTAACAGCTCCATGTTTAAATATTTTTATGTTATGCTTTAAGAATACAAATAGAATTACACATTCTGGTCACTTTGGATTGCGCTAATGCATACATTTTCTTCCCTTAGCAGGTTGACAAGAGATGTGTGGGAGCGGCGACATATTCTAGAAGAAAAACGCTAGTGCTGTGCACATAGCATTCTTCACAGCGGATGTATCTACGTACAGTGGTTGACTGCGCGATTAATTATATTATTATTAAGTTACAGCTCGATTCTTAAATAGTTTTATATTATCATTTAAGAATACAGATAGAATTACACATTCTGGTGACGTTGAAGTGTGCTAATGTTTACTTTTTCTTTCGTTAGCAGGTTGACAATGGATTGGTGGGAGCGGCGACATATTCTAGAAGATAAACGCTAGTGCTGTGCACATAGCATTGTTCACAGCGAATTTATCTACGTACAGTGAATGACTGCAAGAATAATTAGTTTTTTGGTTAGTAACAGCTCCATGTTTAAATATTTTTATGTTATGCTTTAAGATAACAAGTAGAATTACACATTCTGGTCACTTTGGATTGCGCTAATGTTTACATTTTCTTCCCTTAGCAGGTTGACAAGGGATGTGTGGGAGCGGCCACATATTCTAGAAGAAAAACGCTAGTGCTGTGCACATAGCATTCTTCACAGCGGATGTATCTACGTCCAGTGGTTGCATGCGCGATTAATTATATTATTATTAAGTTACAGCTCGTTTCTTAAATATTTTTATATTATCATTTAAGAATACAGATAGAATTACACATTCTGGTGACGTTGAAGTGTGCTAATGTTTACTTTTTCTTTCATTAGCAGGTTGACAAGGGATTGGTGGGAGCGGCGACATATTCTAGAAGAAAAACGCTAGTGCTGTGCACATAGCATTGTTCACAGCGAATTTATCTACGTACAGTGAATGACTGCAAGAATAATTAGTTGTTTGGTAAGTAACAGCTCCATGTTTAAATATTTTTATGTTATGCTTTAAGAATACAAATAGAATTACACATTCTGGTCACTTTGGATTGCGCTAATGTTTACATTTTCTTCCCTTAGCAGGTTAACAAGAGATGTGTGGCAGCGGCGACATATTCTAGAAGAAAAACGCTAGTGCTGTGCACATAGCATTCTTCACAGCGGATGTATCTACGTACAGTGGTTGACTGCACGATTAATTATATTATTATTAAGTTACAGCTCGATTCTTAAATATTTTTATATTATCATTTAAGAATACAGATAGAATTACACATTCTGGTGACGTTGAAGTGTGCTAATGTTTACTTTCTCTTTCGTTAGCAGGTTGACAAGGGATTGGTGGGAGCGGCGACATATTCTAGAAGAAAAACGCTAGTGCTGTGCACATAGCATTGTTCACAGCGAATTTACCTACGTACAGTGAATGACTGCAAGAATAATTAGTTTTTTGGTAAGTAACATCTCCATGTTTAAATATTTTTATGTTATGCCTTAAGAATACAAATAGAATTACACATTCTGGTCACTTTGATTTGCGCTTCTGTTTACATTTTCTTCCCTTAGCAGGTTGACAAGAGATGTGTGGCACCGGCGACGTATTCTAGAAGAAAAACGTTAGTGCTGTGCACATAGCATTCTTCACAGCGGATGTATCTACGTACAGTGGTTGACTGCGCGATTAATTATATTATTATTAACTTACAGCTCGATTCTTAAATATATTTATATTATCATTTAAGAATACAGATAGAATTACACATTCTGGTGACGTTGAAGTGTGCTAATGTTTACTTTTTCTTTCGTTAGCAGGTTGACAAGGGATTGGTGGGAGCGGCGACATATTCTAGAAGAAAAGCGCTAGTGCTGTGCACATAGCATTGTTCACAGCGAAGTTATCTACGTACAGTGAATGACTGCAAGAATAATTAGTTTTTTGGTAGGTAACAGCTCCATGTTTAAATATTTTTATGTTATGCTTTAAGAATACAAATAGAATTACACATTCTGTTCACTTTGGATTGCGCTTATGTTTACATTTTCTTCCCTTAGCAGGTTGACAAGAGATGTGTGGGAGCGGCGACATATTCTAGAAGAAAAACGCTAGTGCTGTGCACATAGCATTCTTCACAGCGGATGTATCTACGTACAGTGAATGACTGCAAGAATAATTAGATTTTTGGTAAGTAACAGCTCCATGTTTAAATATTTGTATGTTATGCTTTATGAGTACAAATAAAATTACACATTCTGGTCACTTTGGATTGCGCTAATGTTTACATTTTCTTCCCTTAGCAGGTTGACAAGGGATGTGTGGGAGCGGCGACATATTCTAGAAGCAAAACGCTAGTGCTGTGCACATAGATTTCTTCACAGCGGATGGATCTACGTACAGTGGTTGACTGCGCGATTAATTATATTATTATTAAGTTACAGCTCGATTCTTAAATATTTTTATATTATCATTTAAGAATACAGATTGAATTACACATTCTGGTGACGTTGAAGTGTGCTAATATTTACTTTTTCTTTCGTTAGCAGGTTGACAAGGGATTGGTGGGAGCGGCGACATATTCTAGAAGAAAAACGCTAGTGCTGTGCACATAGCATTGTTCACAGCGAATTTATCTACGTACAGTGAATGACTGCAAGAAAAATTAGATTTTTGGTAAGTAACAGCTCCATGTTTAAATATTTGTATGTTGTGCTTTATGAGTACAAATAAAATTACACATTCTGGTCACTTTGGATTGCGCTTATGTTTACATTTTCTTCCCTTAGCAGGTTGACAAGAGATGTGTGGGAGCGGCGACATATTCTAGAAGAAAAACGCTAGTGCTGTGCACATAGCATTGTTCACAGCGGATGTATCTACGTACAGTGAATGACTGCAAGAATAATTAGTTTTTTGGTAGGTAACAGCTCCATGTTTAAATATTTTTATGTTATGCTTTAAGAATACAAATAGAATTACACATTCTGGTCACTTTGGATTGCGCTACATTTTCTTCCCTTAGCAGGTTGACAAGAGATGTGTGGGAGCGGCGACATATACTAGAAGAAAAACGCTAGTGCTGTGCACATAGCATTGTTCACAGCGAATTTATCTACGTACAGTGGTTGACTGCGCGATTAATTATATTATTATTAAGTTTCAGCTCGATTCTTAAATATTTTTATATTATCATTTAAGAATACAGATAGAATTACACATTCTGGTGACGTTGAAGTGTGCTAATGTTTACTTTTTCTTTCGTTAGCAGGTTGACAAGGGATTGGTGGGGGCGGCGACATATTCTAGAAGAAAAACGCTAGTGCTGTGCACATAGCATTGTTCACAGCGAATTTATCTACGTACAGTTAATGACTGCGAGAATAATAATTTTTTTGGTAAGTAATAGCTCCATGTTTAAGTATTTTTATGTTATGCTTGAAGAATACAAATAGAATTACACATTCTGGTCACTTTGGATTGCGCTTATGTTTACATTTTCTTCCCTTAGCAGGTTGACAGGAGATGTGTGGCAGCGGCGACATATTCTAGAAGAAAAACGCTAGTGCTGTGCACATAGCATTCTTCACAGCGGATGTATCTACGTACAGTGGTTGACTGCGCGATTAATTATATTATTATTAAGTTACAGCTCGATTCTTAAATATTTTTATATTATCATTTAAGAATACAGATAGAATTACACATTCTGGTGACGTTGAAGTGTGCTAATGTTTACTTTTTCTTTCGTTAGCAGGTTGACAAGGGATTGGTGGGAGCGGCGACATATTCTAGAAGAAAAACGCAAGTGCTGTGCACATAGCATTGTTCACAGCGAATTTATCTACGTACAGTGAATGACTGCGAGAATAATAATTTTTTTGGTAAGTAATAGCTCCATGTTTAAGTATTTTTATGTTATGCTTTAAGAATACAAATAGAATTACACATTCTGGTCACTTTGGATTGCGCTTAAGTTTACATTTTCTTCCCTTAGCAGGTTGACAAGAGATGCGTGGTAGCGGCGACATATTCTAGAAGAAAAACGCTAGTGCTGTGCACATAGCATTCTTCACAGCGGATGTATCTACGTACAGTGGTTGACTGCGCGATTAATTATATTATTATTAAGTTACAGCTCGATTCTTAAATATTTTTATATTATCATTTAAGAATACAGATAGAATTACACATTGTGGTGACGTTGAAGTGTGCTAATGTTTACTTTTTCTTTCGTTAGCAGGTTGACAAGGGATTGGTGGGAGCGGCGACATATTCTAGAAGAAAAGCGCTAGTGCTGTGCACATAGCATTGTTCACAGCGAAGTTATCTACGTACAGTGAATGACTGCAAGAATAATTAGTTTTTTGGTAGGTAACAGCTCCATGTTTAAATATTTTTATGTTATGCTTTAAGAATACAAATAGAATTACACATTCTGTTCACTTTGGATTGCGCTTATCTTTACATTTTCTTCCCTTAGCAGGTTGACAAGAGATGTGTGGGAGCGGCGACATATTCTAGAAGAAAAACGCTAGTGCTATGCACATAGCATTCTTGACAGCGGATGTATCTACGGACAGTGAATGACTGCAAGAATAATTAGATTTTTGGTAAGTAACAGCTCCATGTTTAAATATTTGTATGTTATGCTTTATGAGTACAAATAAAATTACACATTCTGGTCACTTTGGATTGCGCTAATGTTTACATTTTCTTCCCTTACCAGGTTGACAAGGGATGTGTGGGAGCGGCGACATATTCTAGAAGAAAAACGCTAGTGCTGTGCACATAGATTTCTTCACAGCGGATGGATCTACGTACAGTGGTTGCCTGCGCGATTAATTATATTATTATTAAGTTACAGCTCGATTCTTAAATATTTTTATATTATCATTTAAGAATACAGATAGAATTACACATTCTGGTGACGTTGAAGTGTGCTAATATTTACTTTTTCTTTCGTTAGCAGGTTGACAAGGGATTGGTGGGAGCGGCGACATCTTCTAGAAGAAAAACGCTAGTGCTGTGCACATAGCATTGTTCACAGCGAATTTATCTACGTACAGTGAATGGCTGCAAGAAAAATTAGATTTTTGGTAAGTAACAGCTCCATGTTTAAATATTTGTATGTTGTGCTTTATGAGTACAAATAAAATTACACATTCTGGTCACTTTGGATTGCGCTTATGTTTACATTTTCTTCCCTTAGCAGGTTGACAAGAGATGTGTGGGAGCGGCGACATATTCTAGAAGAAAAACGCTAGTGCTGTGGACATAGCATTCTTCACAGCGGATGTATCTACGTACAGTGAATGACTGCAAGAATAATTAGATTTTTGGTAAGTAACTGCTCCATGTTTAAATATTTGTATGTTATGCTTTATGAGTACAAATAAAATTACACATTCTGGTCACTTTGGATTGCGCTAATGTTTACATTTTCTTCCCTTAGCAGGTTGACAAGGGATGTGTGGGAGCGGCGACATATTCTAGAAGAAAAACGCTAGTGCTGTGCACATAGCATTGTTGACAGCGAATTTATCTACGTACAGTGAATGACTGCGTGAATAATTTGTGTTTTGGTAAGTAACAGCTCCATGTTTTAATATTTTTATGCTATGCTTTAAGAATACAAATAGGATTACACATTCTGGTCACTTTGGATTGCGCTACATTTTCTTCCCTTAGCAGGTTGACAAGAGATGTGTGGGTGCGGCGACATATACTAGAAGAAAAACGCTAGTGCTGTGCACATAGCATTGTTCACAGCGAATTTATCTACGTACAGTGGATGACTGCGCGATTAATTATATTATTATTAAGTTTAAGCTCGATTCTTAAATATTTTTATATTATCATTTAAGAATACAGATAGAATTACACATTCTGGTGACGTTGAAGTGTGCTAATGTTTACTTTTTCTTTCGTTAGCAGGTTGACAAGTGATTGGTGGGGGCGGCGACATATTCTAGAAGAAAAACGCTAGTGCTGTGCACATAGCATTGTTCACAGCGAATTTATCTACGTACAGTTAATGACTGCGAGAATAATAATTTTTTTGGTAAGTAATAGCTCCATGTTTAAGTATTTTTATGTTATGCTTGAAGAATACAAATAGAATTACACATTCTGGTCACTTTGGATTGCGCTTATGTTTACATTTTCTTCCCTTAGCAGGTTGACAGGAGAAGTGTGGCAGCGGCGACATATTCTAGAAGAAAAACGCTAGTGCTGTGCACATAGCATTCTTCACAGCGGATGTATCTACGTACAGTGGTTGACTGCGCGATTAATTATATTATTATTAAGTTACAGCTCGATTCTTAAATATTTTTATATTATCATTTAAGAATACAGATAGAATTACACATTCTGGAGACGTTGAAGTGTGCTAATGTTTACTTTTTCTTTCGTTAGCAGGTTGACAAGGGATTGGTGGGAGCGGCGACATATTCTAGAAGAAAAACGCAAGTGCTGTGCACATAGCATTGTTCACAGCGAATTTATCTACGTACAGTGAATGAATGCGAGCATAATTAGTTTTTTGGTAAGTAACAGCTACATTTTTAAATATTTTTATGTTATGCATTAAGAATACAAATAGAATTACACATTCTGGTCACTTTGGAATGCGCTTATGTTTACATTTTCTTCCCTTAGCAGGTTCACAAGAGATGTGTGGCAGCGGTGACATATTCTAGAAGAAAAACGCTAGTGCTGTGCACATAGCATTCTTCACAGCGGATGTATCTACGTACAGTGGTTGACTGCGCGATTAATTATATTATTATTAAGTTACAGCTCGATTCTTAAATATTTTTATATTATCATTTAAGAATACAGATAGAATTACACATTCTGGTGACGTTGAAGTGTGCTAATGTTTACTTTTTCTTTCGTTAACAGGTTGACAAGGGATTGGTGGGAGCGGCGACATATTCTAGAAGAAAAACGCTAGTGCTGTGCACATAGCAGTGTTCACAGCGAATTTATCTACGTACAGTGAATGACTGCGTGAATAATTAGTTTTTTGGTAAGTAACAGCTCGATGTTTTAATATTTTTATGTTATGCTTTAAGAATACAAATAGAATTACACATTCTGGTCACTTTGGATTGCGCTAATGTTTACATTTTCTTCCCTTAGCAGGTTGACAAGAGATGTGAGGCACCGGCGACATATTCTAGAATTAAAACGCTAGTGCTGTGCACATAGAATTCTTCACAGCGGATGTATCTACGTACAGTGGTTGACTGCGCGATTAATTATATTATTATTAAGTTACAGCTCGATTCTTAAATATTTTTATATTATCATTTAAGAATACAGATAGAATTACACATTCTGGTGACGCTGAAGTGTGGTAATGTTTACTTTTTCTTTCGTTAGCAGGTTGACAAGGGATTGGTGGGAGCGGCGACATATTCTAGAAGAAAAACGCTAGTGCTGTGCACATAGCATTGTTCACAGCGAATTTATCTACGTACAGTGAATGACTGCGTGAGTAATTAGTTTTTTGGTAAGTAACAGCTCGATGTTTTAATATTTTTATGTTATGCTTTAAGAATACAAATAGAATTACACATTCTGGTTACTTTGGATTGCGCTAATGTTTACATTTTCTTCCCTTAGCAGGTTGACAAGAAATGTGTGGCACCGGCGACATATTCTAGAAGAAAAACGCTAGTGCTGTGCACATAGCATTGTTCACAGCGGATGTATCTACGTACAGTGGTTGACTGCGCGATTAATTATATTATTATTAAGTTACAGCTCGATTCTTTTTTTATATTATCATTTAAGAATACAGATAGAATTACACATTCTGGTGACGTTGAAGTGTGCTAATGTTTACTTTTTCTTTCGTTAGAAGGTTGACAAGGGATTGGTGGGAGCGGCGAGATATTCTAGAAGAAAAACGCTAGTGCTGTGCACATAGCATTGTTCACAGCGAATTTAACTACGTACAGTGAATGACTGCGAGAATAATTAGTTTTTTGGTAAGTAACAGCTCCATGTTTAAATATTTTTATGTTATGCTTTAAGAATAAAAATGGAATTACACATTCTGGTCACTTTGGATTGCGCTTATGTTTACATTTTCTTCCCTTAGCAGGTTGACAAGAGATGTGTGGCAGCGGTAACATATTCTAGAAGAAAAACGCTAGTGCTGTGCACATAGCATTCTTCACAGCGGATGTATCTACGTACAGTGGTTGACTGCGCGATTAATTATATTATTATTAAGTTACAGCTCGTTTCTTAAATATTTTTATATTATCATTTAAGAATACAGATAGAATTACACATTCTGGTGACGTTGAAGTGTGCTAATGTTTACTTTTTCTTTCGTTAGCAGGTTGACAAGGGATTGGTGGGAGCGGCGACATATTCTAGAAGAAAAACGCTAGTGCTGTGCACATAGCATTGTTCACAGCGAATTTATCTACGTACATTGAATGACTGCGAGAATAATTAGTTTTTTGGTAAGTAACAGCTCCATGTTTAAATATTTTTATGTTATGCTTTAAGAATACAAATAGAATTACACATTCTGGTTACTTTGGATTGCGCTTATGTTTACATTTTCTTCCCTTAGCAGGTTGACAAGAGATGTGTGGCAGCGGCGACATATTCTAGAAGAAAATCGCTAGTGCTGTGCACATAGCATTCTTCACAGCGGATGTATCTACGTACAGTGGTTGACTGCGCGATTAATTATATTATTATTAAGTTACAGCTCGATTCTTAAATATTTTTATATTATCATTTAAGAATACAGACAGAATTACACATTCTGGTGACGTTGAAGTGTGCTAATGTTTACTTTTTCTTTCGTTAGCAGGTTGACAAGGGATTGGTGTGAGCGGCGACATATTCTAGAAGAAAAACGCTAGTGCTGTGCACATAGCATTGTTCACAGCGAATTTATCTACGTACAGTGAATGACTGCGAGAATAATTAGTTTTTTGGTAAGTAACAGCTCCATGTTTAAATATTTGTATGTTATGCTTTAAGAATACAAATAGAATTACACATTCTGGTCACTTTGGATTGCGCTTATGTTTACATTTTCTTCCCTTAGCAGGTTGACAAGTGATGTGTGGCAGCGGCGACATATTCTAGAAGAGAAACGCTAGTGCTGTGCACACAGCATTGTTCACAGCGAATTTATCTACGTACAGTGAATGACTGCGAGAATAATTAGTTTTTTGGTAAGTAACAGCTCCATGTTTAAATATTTTTATGTTATGCTTTAAGAATACAAATAGAATTACACATTCTGGTCACTTTCGATTGCGCGTATGCTTACATTTTCTTCCCTTAGCAGGTTGACAAGAGATGTGTGGCAGCGGCGACATATTCTAGAAGAAAAACGCTAGTGCTGTGCACATAGCATTCTTCACAGCGGATGTATCTACGTACAGTGGTTGACTGCGCGATTAATTATATTATTATTAAGTTACAGCTCGATTCTTAAATATTTTTGTATTATCATTTAAGAATACAGATAGAATTACACATTCTGGTGACGTTGAAGTGTGCTAATGTTTACTTTTTCTTTCGTTAGCAGGTTGACAAGGGATTGGTGGGAGCGGCGACATATTCTAGAAGAAAAACGCTAGTGCTGTGCACATAGCATTCTTCACAGCGGATGTATCTACGTACAGTGGTTGACTGCGCGATTAATTATATTATTATTAAGTTACAGCTCGATTCTTAAATATTTTTATATTATCATTTAAGAATACAGATAGAATTACACATTCTGGTGACGTTGAAGTGTGCTAAAGTTTACTTTTTCTTTCGTTAGCAGGTTGACAAGGGATTGGTGGGAGCGGCGACATACTCTAGAAGAAAAACGCTAGTGCTGTGCACACAGCATTGTTCACAGCGAATTTATCTACGTACAGTGAATGACTGCGAGAATAATTAGTTTTTTGGTAAGTAACAGCTCCATGTTTAAATATTTTTATGTTATGCTTTAAGAATACAAATAGAATTACACATTCTGGTCACATTGGATTGCGCTTATGTTTACATTTTCTTCCCTTAGCAGGTTGACAGGAGATGTGTGGCAGCGGCGACATATTCTAGAAGAAATACGCTAGTGCTGTGCACATAGCATTCTTCACAGCGGATGTATCTACGTACAGTGGTTGACTGCGGGATTAATTATATTATTATTAAGTTACAGCTCGATTCTTAAATATTTTTATATTATCATTTAAGAATACAGATAGAATTACACATTCTGGTGACGTTGAAGTGTGCTAATGTTTACTTTTTCTTTCGTTAGCAGGTTGACAAGGGATTGGTGGGAGCGGCGACATATTCTAGAAGAAAAACGCAAGTGCTGTGCACATAGCATTGTTCACAGCGAATTTATCTACGTACAGTGAATGACTGCGAGAATAATAATTTTTTTGGTAAGTAATAGCTCCATGTTTAAGTATTTTTATGTTATGCTTTAAGAATACAAATAGAATTACACATTCTGGTCACTTTGGATTGCGCTTATGTTTACATTTTCTTCCCTTAGCAGGTTGACAAGAGATGTGTGGTAGCGGCGACATATTCTAGAAGAAAAACGCTAGTGCTGTGCACATAGCATTCTTCACAGCGGATGTATCTACGTACAGTGGTTGACTGCGCGATTAATTATATTATTATTAAGTTACAGCTCGATTCTTAAATATTTTTATATTATCATTTAAGAATACAGATAGAATTACACATTCTGGTGACGTTGAAGTGTGCTAATGCTTACTTTTTCTTTCGTTAGCAGGTTGACAAGGGATTGGTGGGAGCGGCGACATATTCTGGAAGAAAAACGCTAGTGCTGTGCACATAGCATTGTTCACAGCGAATTTATGTACGTACAGTGAATGAATGCGAGCATAATTAGTTTTTTGGTAAGTAACAGCTACATTTTTAAATATTTTTATGTTATGCATTAAGAATACAAATAGAATTACACATTCTGGTCACTTTGGATTGCGCTTATGTTCACATTTTCTTCCCTTAGCAGGTTGACAAGAGATGTGTGGCAGCGGTGACATATTCTAGAAGAAAAACGCTAGTGCTGTGCACATAGCATTCTTCACAGCGGATGTATCTACGTACAGTGGTTGACTGCGCGATTAATTATATTATTATTAAGTTACAGCTCGATTCTTAAATATTTTTATATTATCATTTAAGAATACAGATAGAATTACACATTCTGGTGACGTTGAAGTGCGCTAATGTTTACTTTTTCTTTCGTTAACAGGTTGACAAGGGATTGGTGGGAGCGGCGACATATTCTGGAAGAAAAACGCTAGTGCTGTGCACATAGCATTGTTCACAGCGAATTTATGTACGTACAGTGAATGAATGCGAGCATAATTAGTTTTTTGGTAAGTAACAGCTACATTTTTAAATATTTTTATGTTATGCATTAAGAATACAAATAGAATTACACATTCTGGTCTTTTTGGATTGCGCTAATGTTTACATTTTCTTCCCTTAGCAGGTTGACAAGAGATGTGTGGCAGCGGCGACATATTCTAGAATTAAAACGCTAGTGCTGTGCACATAGAATTCTTCACAGCGGATGTATCTACGTACAGTGGTTGACTGCGCGATTAATTATATTATTATTAAGTTACAGCTCGATTCTTAAATATTTTTATATTATCATTTAAGAATACAGATAGAATTACACATTCTGGTGACGCTGAAGTGAGGTAATGTTTACTTTTTCTTTCGTTAGCAGGTTGACAAGGGATTGGTGGGAGCGGCGACATATTCTAGAAGAAAAACGCTAGTGCTGTGCACATAGCATTGTTCACAGCGAATTTATCTACGTATAGTGAATGACTGCGTGAGTAATTAGTTTTTTGGTAAGTAACAGCTCGATGTTTTAATATTTTTATGTTATGCTTTAAGAATACAAATAGAATTACACATTCTGGTTACTTTGGATTGCGCTAATGTTTACATTTTCTTCCCTTAGCAGGTTTACAAGAGATGTGTGGCACCGGCGACATATTCTAGAAGAAAAACGCTAGTGCTGTGCACATAGCATTTTTCACAGCGGATGTATCAACGTACAGTGGTTGACTGCGCGATTAATTATATTATTATTAAGTTACAGCTCGATTCTTTTTTTATATTATCATTTAAGAATACAGATAGAATTACACATTCTGGTGACGTTGAAGTGTGTAATGTTTACTTTTTCTTTCGTTAGCAGGTTGACAAGGGATTGGTGGGAGCGGCGAGATATTCTAGAAGAAAAACGCTAGTGCTGTGCACATAGCATTGTTCACAGCGAATTTATCTACGTACAGTGAATGACTGCGAGAATAATTAGTTTTTTGGTAAGTAACAGCTCCATGTTTAAATATTTTTATGTTATGCTTTAAGAATAAAAATGGAATTACACATTCTGGTCACTTTGGATTGCGCTTATGTTTACATTTTATTCCCTTAGCAGGTTGACAAGAGATGTGTGGCAGCGGTAACATATTCTAGAAGAAAAACGCTAGTGCTGTGCACATAGCATTCTTCACAGCGGATGTATCTACGTACAGTGGTTGACTGCGCGAATAATTATATTATTATTAAGTTACAGCTCGTTTCTTAAATATTTTTATAATATCATTTAAGAATACAGATAGAATTACACATTCTGGTGACGTTGAAGTGTGCTAATGTTTACTTTTTCTTTCGTTAGCAGGTTGACAAGGGATTGGTGGGAGCGGCGACATATTCTAGAAGAAAAACGCTAGTGCTGTGCACATAGCATTGTTCACAGCGAATTTATCTACGTACATTGAATGACTGCGAGAATAATTAGTTTTTTGGTAAGTAACAGCTCCATGTTTAAATATTTTTATGTTATGCTTTAAGAATACAAATAGAATTACACATTCTGGTTACTTTGGATTGCGCTTATGTTTACATTTTCTTCCCTTAGCAGGTTGACAAGAGATGTGTGGCAGCGGCGACATATTCTAGAAGAAAATCGCTAGTGCTGTGCACATAGCATTCTTCACAGCGGATGTATCTACGTACAGTGGTTGACTGCGCGATTAATTATATTATTATTAAGTTACAGCTCGATTCTTAAATATTTTTATATTATCATTTAAGAATACAGACAGAATTACACATTCTGGTGACGTTGAAGTGTGCTAATGTTTACTTTTTCTTTCGTTAGCAGGTTGACAAGGGATTGGTGTGAGCGGCGACATATTCTAGAAAAAAAACGCTAGTGCTGTGCACATAGCATTGTTCACAGCGAATTTATCTACGTACAGTGAATGACTGCGAGAATAATTAGTTTTTTGGTAAGTAACAGCTCCATGTTTAAATATTTTTATGTTATGCTTTAAGAATACAAATAGAATTACACATTCTGGTCACTTTCGATTGCGCTTATGCTTACATTTTCTTCCCTTAGCAGGTTGACAAGTGATGTGTGGCAGCGGCGACATATTCTAGAAGAGAAACGCTAGTGCTGTGCACACAGCATTGTTCACAGCGAATTTATCTACGTACAGTGAATGACTGCGAGAATAATTAGTTTTTTGGTAAGTAACAGCTCCATGTTTAAATATTTTTATGTTATGCTTTAAGAATACAAATAGAATTACACATTCTGGTCACTTTCGATTGCGCTTATGCTTACATTTTCTTCCCTTAGCAGGTTGACAAGAGATGTGTGGCAGCGGCGACATATTCTAGAAGAAAAACGCTAGTGCTGTGCACATAGCATTCTTCACAGCGGATGTATCTACGTACAGTGGTTGACTGCGCGATTAATTATATTATTATTAAGTTACAGCTCGATTCTTAAATATTTTTATATTATCATTTAAGAATACAGATAGAATTACACATTCTGGTGACGTTGAATTGTGCTAATGTTTACTTTTTCTTTCGTTAGCCGGTTGACAAGGGATTGGTGGGAGCGGCGACATATTCTAGAGGAAAAACGCTAGTGCTGTGCACATAGCATTCTTCACAGCGGATGTATCTACGTACAGTGGTTGACTGCGCGATTAATTATATTATTATTAAGTTACAGCTCGATTGTTTTTTTATATTATCATTTAAGAATACAGATAGAATTACACATTCTGGTGACGTTAAAGTGTGCTAATGTTTACTTTATCTTTCCTTAGCTGGTTGACAAGGGAGGGGTGGGAGCGTCGACATATTCTAGAAGAAAAACGCTAGTGCTGTGCACATAGCGTTTTTCACAACGAATTTATCTACTTACAGTGAATGACTGCGTGAATAATTAGTTTTTTGGTAAGTAACAGCTCCATGTTTAAATATTTTTATGTTATGCTTTAAGAATACTAATAGAATTACACATTCTGGTCACTTTGGATTGCGCTTATGTTTACATTTTCTTCCCTTAGCAGGTTGACAATAGATGTGTGGCAGCGGCGACATATTCTAGAAGAAAAACGCTAGTGCTGTGCACATAGCATTCATCACTGCGGATGTATCTACGTACAATGGTTGACTGCGCGATTAATTATATTATTAATAAGTTACAGCTCGATTCTTAAATATTTTTATATTATCATTTAAGAATACAGATAGAATTACACATTCTGGTGACGTTGAAGTGTGCTAATGTTTACTTTTTCTTTCGTTAGCAGGTTGACAAGGCATTGGTGGGAGCGGCGACATATTCTAGAAGAAAAACGCTAGTGCTGTGCACATAGCATTGTTCACAGCGAATTTATCAACGTACAGTGAATGACTGCGAGAATAATTAGTTTTTTGGTAAGTAACAGCTCCATGTTTAAATATTTGTATGTTATGGTTTAAGAATACAAATGGAATTACACATTCTGGTCACTTTGGATTGCGCTTATGTTTACATTATCTTCCCTTAGCAGGTTGACAAGAGATGTGTGGCAGCGGCGACATATTCTAGAAGAAAAACGCTAGTGCTGTGCACATAGCATTCTTCACAGCGGATGTATCTACGTACAGTGTTTGACTGCGCGATTAATTATGTTATTATTAAGTTACAGCTCGATTCTTAAATATTTATATATTATCATTTAAGAATACAGATAGAATTACACATTCTGGTGACGTTGAAGTGTGCTAATGTTTACTTTTTCTTTCGTTAGCAGGTTGACAAGTGATTGGTGGGAGCGGCGACATATTCTAGAAGAAAAACGCTAGTGCTGTGCACATAGCATTCTTCACAGCGGATGTATCTACGTACAGTGGTTGACTGCGCGATTAATTATATTATTATTAAGTTACAGCTCGATTCTTAAATATTTTTATATTATCATTTAAGAATACAGATAGAATTACACATTCTGGTGACGTTGAAGTGTGCTAATGTTTACTTTTTCTTTCGTTAGCAGGTTGACAAGGGATTGGTGGGAGCGGCGACATATTCTAGAAGAAAAACGCTAGTGCTGTGCACACGGCATTGTTCACAGCGAATTTATCTACGTACAGTGAATGACTGCGAGAATATTTAGTTTTTTGGTAAGTAACAGCTCCATGTTTATAAATTTTTATGTTATGCTTTAAGTATACAAATAGAATTACACATTCTGGTCACTTTGGATTGCGCTTATGTTTACATTTTCTTCCCTTAGCAGGTTGACAAGAGATGTGTGGCAGAGGCGACATATTCTAGAAGAAAAACGCTAGTGCTGTGCACATAGCATTCTTCACAGCGGATGTATCTACGTACAGTGGTTGACTGCGCGATTAATTATATTATTATTAAGTTACAGCTCGATTCTTAAATATTTTTATATTATCATTTAAGAATACAGATAGAATTACACATTCTGGTGACGTTGAAGTGTGCTAATGTTTACTTTTTCTTTCGTTAGCAGGTTGACAAGGGATTGGTGGGAGCGGCGACATATTCTAGAAGAAAAACGCTAGTGCTGTGCACATAGCTTTTTTCACAGCGAATTTATCTACGTACAGTGAATGACTGCGAGGATAATTAGTTTTTTGGTAAGTAACAGCTCCATGTTTAAATATTTTTATGTTATGCTTTAAGAATACAAATATAATTACACATTCTGGTCACTTTGGATTGCGCTTATGTTTACATTTTCTTCCCTTAGCAGGTTGACAAGGGATGTGTGGAAGCGGCGACATATTCTAGAAGAAAAACGCTACTGCTGTGCACATAGCATTCTTCACAGCGGATGTATCTACGTACAGTGGTTGACTGCGCGATTAATTATATTATTATTAAGTTACAGCTCGATTCTTAAATATTTTTATATTATCATTTAAGAATACAGATAGAATTACACATTCTGGTGACGTTAAAGTCTGCTAATGTTTACTTTATCTTTCGTTAGCAGGTTGACAAGGGATTGGTGGGAGCGGCGACATATTCTAGAAGAAAAACGCTAGTGCTGTGCACATAGCATTCTTCACAGCGGATGTATCTACGTACAGTGGTTGACTGCGCGATTAATTATATTATTATTAAGTTACAGCTCGATTCTTAAATATTTTTATATTATCATTTAAGAATACAGATAGAATTACACATTCTGGTGACGTTGAAGTGTGCTAATGTTTACTTTTTCTTTCGTTAGCAGGTTGACAAGGGATTGGTGGGAGCGGCGACATATTCTAGAAGAAAAACGCTAGTGCTGTGCACATAGCATTGTTCACAGCGAATTTATCTACGTACAGTGAATGACTGCGAGAATAATTAGTTTTTTGGTAAGTAACAGCTCATGTTTAAATATTTTTATGCTATGCTTTAAGAATACAAATAGAATTACACATTCTGGTCACTTTGGATTGCGCTTATGTTTACATTTTCTTCCCTTAGCAGGTTGACAAGGGATGTGTGGAAGCGGCGACATATTCTAGAAGAAAAACGCTACTGCTGTGCACATAGCATTCTTCACAGCGGATGTATCTACGTACAGTGGTTGACTGCGCGATTAATTATATTATTATTAAGTTACAGCTCGATTCTTAAATATTTTTATATTATCATTTAAGAATACAGATAGAATTACACATTCTGGTGACGTTGAAGTGTGCTAATGTTTACTTTTTCTTTCGTTAGCAGGTTGACAAGTGATTGGTGGGAGCGGCGACATATTCTAGAAGAAAAACGCTAGTGCTGTGCACATAGCATTCTTCACAGCGGATGTATCTACGTACAGTGGTTGACTGCGCGATTAATTATATTATTATTAAGTTACAGCTCGATTCTTAAATATTTTTATATTATCATTTAAGAATACAGATAGAATTACACATTCTGGTGACGTTGAAGTGTGCTAATGTTTACTTTTTCTTTCGTTAGCAGGTTGACAAGGGATTGGTGGGAGCGGCGACATATTCTAGAAGAAAAACGCTAGTGCTGTGCACACGGCATTGTTCACAGCGAATTTATCTACGTACAGTGAATGACTGCGAGAATATTTAGTTTTTTGGTAAGTAACAGCTCCATGTTTATAAATTTTTATGTTATGCTTTAAGTATACAAATAGAATTACACATTCTGGTCACTTTGGATTGCGCTTATGTTTACATTTTCTTCCCTTAGCAGGTTGACAAGAGATGTGTGGCAGAGGCGACATATTCTAGAAGAAAAACGCTAGTGCTGTGCACATAGCATTCTTCACAGCGGATGTATCTACGTACAGTGGTTGACTGCGCGATTAATTATATTATTATTAAGTTACAGCTCGATTCTTAAATATTTTTATATTATCATTTAAGAATACAGATAGAATTACACATTCTGGTGACGTTGAAGTGTGCTAATGTTTACTTTTTCTTTCGTTAGCAGGTTGACAAGGGATTGGTGGGAGCGGCGACATATTCTAGAAGAAAAACGCTAGTGCTGTGCACATAGCTTTTTTCACAGCGAATTTATCTACGTACAGTGAATGACTGCGAGGATAATTAGTTTTTTGGTAAGTAACAGCTCCATGTTTAAATATTTTTATGTTATGCTTTAAGAATACAAATATAATTACACATTCTGGTCACTTTGGATTGCGCTTATGTTTACATTTTCTTCCCTTAGCAGGTTGACAAGGGATGTGTGGAAGCGGCGACATATTCTAGAAGAAAAACGCTACTGCTGTGCACATAGCATTCTTCACAGCGGATGTATCTACGTACAGTGGTTGACTGCGCGATTAATTATATTATTATTAAGTTACAGCTCGATTCTTAAATATTTTTATATTATCATTTAAGAATACAGATAGAATTACACATTCTGGTGACGTTAAAGTCTGCTAATGTTTACTTTATCTTTCGTTAGCAGGTTGACAAGGGATTGGTGGGAGCGGCGACATATTCTAGAAGAAAAACGCTAGTGCTGTGCACATAGCATTCTTCACAGCGGATGTATCTACGTACAGTGGTTGACTGCGCGATTAATTATATTATTATTAAGTTACAGCTCGATTCTTAAATATTTTTATATTATCATTTAAGAATACAGATAGAATTACACATTCTGGTGACGTTGAAGTGTGCTAATGTTTACTTTTTCTTTCGTTAGCAGGTTGACAAGGGATTGGTGGGAGCGGCGACATATTCTAGAAGAAAAACGCTAGTGCTGTGCACATAGCATTGTTCACAGCGAATTTATCTACGTACAGTGAATGACTGCGAGAATAATTAGTTTTTTGGTAAGTAACAGCTCATGTTTAAATATTTTTATGCTATGCTTTAAGAATACAAATAGAATTACACATTCTGGTCACTTTGGATTGCGCTTATGTTTACATTTTCTTCCCTTAGCAGGTTGACAAGGGATGTGTGGAAGCGGCGACATATTCTAGAAGAAAAACGCTACTGCTGTGCACATAGCATTCTTCACAGCGGATGTATCTACGTACAGTGGTTGACTGCGCGATTAATTATATTATTATTAAGTTACAGCTCGATTCTTAAATATTTTTATATTATCATTTAAGAATACAGATAGAATTACACATTCTGGTGACGTTGAAGTGTGCTAATGTTTACTTTTTCTTTCGTTAGCAGGTTAACAAGGGATTGGTGGGAGCGGCGACATATTCTAGAAGAAAAACGCTAGTGCTGTGCACATAGCATTTTTCACAGCGAATTTATCTACGTACAGTGAATGACTGCGAGAATAATGAGTTTTTTGGTAAGTAACAGCTCCATGTTTAAATATTTGTATGTTATGCTTTAAGAATACAAATAGAATTACACATTCTGGTCACTTTGGATTGCGCTAATGTTTACATTTTCTTCCCTTAGCAGGTTGACAAGGGATGTGTGGCACCGGCGACATATTCTAGAAGAAAAACGCAAGTGGTGTGCACATAGCATTCTTCACAGCGGATATATCTACGTACAGTGGTTGACTGCGCGATTAATTATATTATTATTAAGTTACAGCTCGATTCTTAAATACTTTTATATTATCATTTAAGAATACAGATAGAATTACACATTCTGGTGACGTTGAAGTGTGCTAATGTTTACTTTTTCTTTCGTTAGCAGGTTGACAAGGGATTGGTGGGAGCGGCGACATATTCTAGAAGAAAAACGCTAGTGCTGTGCACATAGCATTGTTCACAGCGAATTTATCTAAGTACTGTGAATGACTGCGAGAATAATTAGTTTTTTGGTAAGTAACAGCTCCATGTTTAAATATTTTTATGCTATGCTTTAAGAATACAAATAGAATTACACATTCTGGTCACTTTGGATTGCGCTTATGTTTACATTTTCTTCCCTTAGCAGGTTGACAAGAGATGTGTGGCAGCGGTGACATATTCTAGAAGAAAAACGCTAGTGCTGTGCACATAGCATTCTTCACAGCGGATGTATCTACGTACAGTGGTTGACTGCGCGATTAATTATATTATTATTAAGTTACAGCTCGATTCTTAAATTTTTTTATATTATCATTTAAGAATACAGATAGAATTACACATTCTGGTGACGTTGAAGTGTGCTAATGTTTACTTTTTCTTTCGTTAGCAGGTTGACAATGGATTGGTGGGAGCGGCGACATATTCTAGAAGAAAAACGCTAGTGCTGTGCACATAGCATTGTACACAGCGAATTTATCTACGTACAGTGAATGACTGCGAGAATAATTAGTTTTTTGGTAAGTAACAGCTCCATGTTTGAATATTTTTATGTTATGCTTTAAGAATGCAAATAGAATTACACATTTTGGTCACTTTGGATTGCGCTTATGTTTACATTTTCTTCCCTTAGCAGGTTGACAAGAGATGTGTGGCAACGGTGACTTATTCTAGAAGAAAAACGCTAGTGCTGTGCACATAGCATTCGTCACTGCGGATGTATCTACGTACAATGGTTGACTGCGCGATTAATTATATTATTATTAAGTTACAGCTCGATTCTTAAATATTTTTATATTATCATTTAAGAATACAGATAGAATTACACATTCTGGTGACGTTGAAGTGTGCTAATGTTTACTTTTTCTTTCGTTAGCAGGTTGACAATGGATTGGTGGGAGCGGCGACATATTCTAGAAGAAAAACGCTAGTGCTGTGCACACAGCATTGTTCACAGCGAATTTATCTACGTACAGTGAATGACTGCGAGAATAATTAGTTTTTTGGTAAGTAACAGCTCCATGTTTAAATATTTTTATGTTATGCTTTAAGAATACAAATAGAATTACACATTCTGGTCACTTTGGATTGCGCTTATGTTTACATTTTCTTCCCTTAGCAGGTTGACAAGAGATGTGTGGCACCGGCGACATATTCTAGAAGAAAAACGCTAGTGCTGTGCACATAGCATTCTTCACAGCGGATGTATCTACGTACAGTGGTTGACTGCGCGATTAATTATATTATTATTAAGTTACAGCTCGATTCTTAAATATTTTTATATTATCATTTAAGAATACAGATAGAATTACACATTCTGGTGACGTTGAAGTGTGCTAATGTTTACTTTTTCTTTCGTTAGCAGGTTGACAAGGGATTGGTGGGAGCGGCGACATATTCTAGAAGAAAAACGCTAGTGCTGTGCACATAGCATTGTTCACAGCGAATTTATCTACGTACAGTGAATGACTGCGAGAAGAATTAGTTTTTTGGTAAGTAACAGCTCCTTGTTTAAATATTTTTATGTTATCCTTTAAGAATACAAATAGAATTACACATTCTGGTCACTTTGGATTGCGCTTATGTTTACATTTTCTTCCCTTAGCAGGTTGACAAGAGATGTGTGGCAGCGGCGACAAATTCTAGAAGAAAAACGCTAGTGCTGTGCACATAGCATTCTTCACAGCGCATGTATCTACGTACAGTGGTTGACTGCGCGATTAATTATATTATTATTAAGTTACAGCTCGATTCATAAATATTTTTATATTATGATTTAAGAATGCAGATAGAATTACACATTCTGGTGACGCTGAAGTGTGCTAATGTTTACTTTTTCTTTCGTTAGCAGGTTGACAAGGGATTGGTGGGAGCGGCGACATATTCTAGAAGAAAAACGCTAGTGCTGTGCACATAGCATTCTTCACAGCGGATGTATCTACGTACAGTGGTTGACTGCGCGATTAATTATATTATTATTAAGTTACAGCTCGATTCTTAAATATTTTTATATTATCATTTAAGAATACAGATAGAATTACACATTCTGGTGACGTTGAAGTGTGCTAATGTTTACTTTTTCTTTCGTTAGCAGGTTGACAAGGGATTGGTGGGAGCGGCGACATATTCTAGAAGAAAAACGCTAGTGCTGTGCACATAGCATTGTTCACAGCGAATTTATCTAAGTACAGTGAATGACTGCGAGAATAATTAGTTTTTTGGTAAGTAACAGCTCCATGTTTAAATATTTTTATGCTACGCTTTAAGAATACAAATAGAATTACACATTCTGGTCACTTTGGATTGCGATTATGTTTACATTTTCTTCCCTTAGCAGGTTGACAAGAGATGTGTGGCAGCGGTGACATATTCTAGAAGAAAAACGCTAGTGCTGTGCACATAGCATTCTTCACAGCGGATGTATCTACGTACAGTGGTTGACTGCGCGATTAATTATATTATGATTAAGTTACAGCTCGATTCTTAAATATTTTTATATTATCTATTAAGAATACAGATAGAATTACACATTCTGGTGACGTTGAAGTGTGCTAATGTTTACTTTTTCTTTCGTTAGCAGGTTGACAAGGGATTGGTGGGAGCGGCGACATATTCTAGAAGAAAAACGCTAGTGCTGTGCACATAGCATTTTTCACAGCGAATTTATCTACGTACAGTGAATGAAAGCGAGAATAATTAGTTTTTTGGTAAGTAACAGCTCCATGTTTAAATATTTTTATGTTATGCTTTAAGAATACAAATAGAATTACACATTCTGGTCACTTTGGATTGCGCTTATGTTTACATTTTCTTCCCTTAGCAGGTTGACAGGAGTTGTGCGGCAGAAGTGACATATTCTAGAAGAAAAACCCTAGTGCTGTGCACATAGCATTCTTCACAGCGGATGTATCTACGTACAGTGGTTGACTGCGCGATTAATTATATTATTATTGAGTTACAGCTCGATTCTTAAATATTTTTATATTATCATTTAAGAATACAGATAGGATTACACATTGTGGTGACGTTGAAGTGTGCTAATGTTTACTTTTTCTTTTCTTAGCCGGTTGACAGGAGATGTGTGGGAGCGGCGACATATTCTAGAAGAAAAACGCTAGTGCTGTGCACATAGCATTGTTCACAGCGTATTTATCTACGTACAGTGAATGACTGCTTGAATAATTAGTTTGTTGGTAAGTACCTGCTCGATGTTTAAATATTTATATGTTATGCTATAAGAATACAAATAGAATTACACATTCTGGTCACTTTGGATTGCGCTAATGTTTACATTTTCTTCCCTTAGCAGGTTGACAAGAGATGTGTGGGAGCGGCGACATATTCTAGAAGAAAAACGCTAGAACTGTGCACATAGCATTGTTCACAGCGAATTCATCTACGTACAGTGAATGACTGCGAGAATAATTAGTTTTTTGGTAAGTAACAGCTCCATGTTTAAATATTTTTATGCTATGCTTTAGGAATAGAAATAGAATTACACATTCTGGTCACTTTCGATTGCGCTAATGTTTACATTTTCTTCCCTTAGCAGGTTGACAAGAGATGTAAGGCACCGGCGATATATTCTAGAAGAAAAACGCTAGTGCTGTGCACATAGCATTCTTCACAGCGGATGTATTTACATACAGTGTTTAACTCCGCGATTAATTATACTATTATTAAGTTACAGCTCGATTCTTAAATATTTTTATATTATCATTTAGGAATACAGATAGAATTACACATTCTGGTGACGTTGAAGTGTGCTAATGTTTTCTTTTTCTTTCGTTAGCAGGTTGACAAGGGATTGGTGGGACCGGCGACATATTCTAGAAGAAAAACGCTAGTGCTGTGCACATAGCATTGTTCACAGCGAATTTATCTACGAACAGTTAATGACTGCGTGAATAATTAGTTTTTTGGTAAGTAACAGCTCGATGTTTAAATATTTCTATGCTATTCATTATGAGTACAAATAGAATTACACATTTTGGTCACTTTGCATTGCGCTAATGTTTACATTTTCTTCCCTTAGCAGGTTGACAAGAGATGTGTGGGAGCGGCGACATATTCTAGAAGAAAAACGCTAGTGCTGTGCACATAGCATTCTTCACAGCTTATGTATCTACGTACACTGGTTGACTGCGGGATTAATTATATTAATATTAAGTCACAGCTTGATTCTTAAATATTTTTATATTCTATCATTTAGGAATACAGATAGAATTACACATTCTGGTGACGTTGAAGTGTGCTAATGTTTTCTTTTTCTTTCGTTAGCAGGTTGACAAGGGATTGGTGGGACCGGCGACATATTCTAGAAGAAAAACGCTAGTGCTGTGCACATAGCATTGTTCACAGCGAATTTATCTACGTACAGTTAATGACTGCGTGAATAATTAGTTTTTTGGTAAGTAACAGCTCGATGTTTAAATATTTCTATGCTATTCATTATGAGTACAAATAGAATTACACATTTTGGTCACTTTGCATTGCGCTAATGTTTACATTTTCTTCCCTTAGCAGGTTGACAAGAGATGTGTGGGAGCGGCGACATATTCTAGAAGAAAAACGCTAGTGCTGTGCACATAGCATTCTTCACAGCGGATGTATCTACGTACAGTGGTTAACTCCGCGATTAATTATACTATTATTAAGTTACAGCTCGATTCTTAAATATTTTTATATTATCATTTAGGAATACAGATAGAATTACACATTCTGGTGACGTTGAAGTGTGCTAATGTTTTCTTTTTCTTTCGTTAGCAGGTTGACAAGGGATTGGTGGGACCGGCGACATATTCTAGAAGAAAAACGCTAGTGCTGTGCACATAGCATTGTTCACAGCGAATTTATCTACGAACAGTTAATGACTGCGTGAATAATTAGTTTTTTGGTAAGTAACAGCTCGATGTTTAAATATTTCTATGCTATTCATTATGAGTACAAATAGAATTACACATTTTGGTCACTTTGCATTGCGCTAATGTTTACATTTTCTTCCCTTAGCAGGTTGACAAGAGATGTGTGGGAGCGGCGACATATTCTAGAAGAAAAACGCTAGTGCTGTGCACATAGCATTCTTCACAGCTTATGTATCTACGTACACTGGTTGACTGCGGGATTAATTATATTAATATTAAGTCACAGCTTGATTCTTAAATATTTTTATATTCTATCATTTAGGAATACAGATAGAATTACACATTCTGGTGACGTTGAAGTGTGCTAATGTTTTCTTTTTCTTTCGTTAGCAGGTTGACAAGGGATTGGTGGGACCGGCGACATATTCTAGAAGAAAAACGCTAGTGCTGTGCACATAGCATTGTTCACAGCGAATTTATCTACGTACAGTTAATGACTGCGTGAATAATTAGTTTTTTGGTAAGTAACAGCTCGATGTTTAAATATTTCTATGCTATTCATTATGAGTACAAATAGAATTACACATTTTGGTCACTTTGCATTGCGCTAATGTTTACATTTTCTTCCCTTAGCAGGTTGACAAGAGATGTGTGGGAGCGGCGACATATTCTAGAAGAAAAACGCTAGTGCTGTGCACATAGCATTCTTCACAGCGGATGTATCTACGTACAGTGGTTAACTCCGCGATTAATTATACTATTATTAAGTTACAGCTCGATTCTTAAATATTTTTATATTATCATTTAGGAATACAGATAGAATTACACATTCTGGTGACGTTGAAGTGTGCTAATGTTTTCTTTTTCTTTCGTTAGCAGGTTGACAAGGGATTGGTGGGACCGGCGACATATTCTAGAAGAAAAACGCTAGTGCTGTGCACATAGCATTGTTCACAGCGAATTTATCTACGAACAGTTAATGACTGCGTGAATAATTAGTTTTTTGGTAAGTAACAGCTCGATGTTTAAATATTTCTATGCTATTCATTATGAGTACAAATAGAATTACACATTTTGGTCACTTTGCATTGCGCTAATGTTTACATTTTCTTCCCTTAGCAGGTTGACAAGAGATGTGTGGGAGCGGCGACATATTCTAGAAGAAAAACGCTAGTGCTGTGCACATAGCATTCTTCACAGCTTATGTATCTACGTACACTGGTTGACTGCGGGATTAATTATATTAATATTAAGTCACAGCTTGATTCTTAAATATTTTTATATTCTATCATTTAGGAATACAGATAGAATTACACATTCTGGTGACGTTGAAGTGTGCTAATGTTTTCTTTTTCTTTCGTTAGCAGGTTGACAAGGGATTGGTGGGACCGGCGACATATTCTAGAAGAAAAACGCTAGTGCTGTGCACATAGCATTGTTCACAGCGAATTTATCTACGTACAGTTAATGACTGCGTGAATAATTAGTTTTTTGGTAAGTAACAGCTCGATGTTTAAATATTTCTATGCTATTCATTATGAGTACAAATAGAATTACACATTTTGGTCACTTTGCATTGCGCTAATGTTTACATTTTCTTCCCTTAGCAGGTTGACAAGAGATGTGTGGGAGCGGCGACATATTCTAGAAGAAAAACGCTAGTGCTGTGCACATAGCATTCTTCACAGCGGATGTATCTACGTACAGTGGTTAACTCCGCGATTAATTATACTATTATTAAGTTACAGCTCGATTCTTAAATATTTTTATATTATCATTTAGGAATACAGATAGAATTACACATTCTGGTGACTTTGAAGTGTGCTAATGTTTACTTGTTCTTTCGTTAGCAGGTTGACAAAGGATGCGTGTGAGCGGCGACATATTCTAGAAGAAAAACGCTAATGCTGTGCACATAGCATTCTTCACAGCGGATGTATCTACGTACAGTGGATGACTGCGTGATAAATTCGTTTTTTGGTAAGTAACAGCTCGATGTTTTAATATTTTTATGCTATGCTTTATGAGTACAAATAGAATTACACATTCTGGTCACTTTGGATTGCGCTACATTTTCTTCCCTTAGCAGGTTGACAAGAGATGTGTGGGAGCTGCCACATATTCTAGAAGAAAAACGCTAGTGCTGTGCACATAGCATTGTTCACAGCGAATTTATCTACGTACAGTGAATGACTGCGAGAATAATTAGTTTTTTGGTAAGTAACAGCTCCATGTTTAAATATTTTTATGTTATGCTTTAGGAATACAAATAAAATTACACATTCTGGTCACTTTCGATTGCGCTAATGTTTACATTTTCTTCCCTTAGCAGGTTGACAAGAGATGTAAGGCACCGGCGATATATTCTAGAAGAAAAACGCTAGTGCTGTGCACATAGCATTCTTCACAGCGGATGTATCTACGTACAGTGGTTTACTGCGCTATTAATTATATTATTATAAAGTTACAGCTCGATTCTTAAATATTTTTATATTATCATTTAAGAATACAGATAGAATTACACATTCTGGTGACGTTGAAGTGTGCTAATGTTTACTTTTTCTTTCGTTAGCAGGTTGACAAGGGATTGGTGGGAGCGGCGACATATTCTAGAAGAAAAACGCTAGTGCTGTGCACATAGCATTCTTCACAACGGATGTATCTACGTACAGTGGATGACAGCGTGATAAATTCGTTTTTTGGTAAGTAACAGCTCGATGTTTTAATATTTTTATGCTATGCTTTATGAGTACAAATAGAATTACACATTCTGGTCACTTTGGATTGCGCTACATTTTCTTCCCTTAGCAGGTTGACAAGAGATGTGTGGGAGCGGCGACATATTCTAGAAGAAAAACGCTAGTGCTGTGCACATAGCATTCTTCACAGCGGATGTATCTACGTACAGTGGTTGACTGCGCGATTAAGTTAATTATTATTAAGTTACAGCTCGATTCTTAAATATTTTTATATTATCATTTAAGAATACAGATAGAATTACACATTCTGGTGACGTTGAAGTGTGCAAATGTTTACTTTTTCTTTCGTTAGCAGGTTGACAAGGGATTGGTGGGAGCGGCGACATATTCTAGAAGAAAAACGCTAGTGCTGTGCACATAGCATTGTTCACAGCGAATTTATCTACGTACAGTGAATGACTGCGAGAATAATTAGTTTTTTGGTAAGTAACAGCTCCATGTTTAAATATTTTTATGCTATGCTTTAAGAATACAAATAGAATTACACATTCTGGTCACTTTGGATTGCGCTTATGTTTACATTTTCTTCCCTTAGCAGGTTGACAAGAGATGTGTGGCAGCGGTGACATATTCTAGAAGAAAAACGCTAGTGCTGTGCATATAGCATTCTTCACAGCGGATGTATCTGCGTACAGTGGTTGACTGCGCGATTAATTATATTATTATTAAGTTACAGCTCGATTCTTAAATATTTTTATATTATCATTTAAGAATACAGATAGAATTACACATTCTGGTGACGTTGAAGTGTGCTAATGTTTACTTTTTCTTTCGTTAGCAGGTTGACAAGGGATTGGTGGGAGCGGCGACATATTCTAGAAGAAAAACGCTAGTGCTGTGCACATAGCATTCTTCACAACGGATGTATCTACGTACAGTGGATGACTGCGTGATAAATTCGTTTTTTGGTAAGTAACAGCTCGATGTTTAAATATTTGTATGTTATGCTTCATGAGTACAAATAGAATTACACATTCTGGTCACTTTGCATTGCGCTAATGTTTACATTTACTTCCCTTAGCAGGTTGACAAGAGATGTGTGGGTGCGGCGACATATTCTAGAAGAAAAACGCTAGTGCTGTGCATATAGCATTCTTCACAGCGGATGTATCTACGTACAGTGGTTAACTCCGCGATTAATTATACTATTATTAAGTTACAGCTCGATTCTTAAATATTTTTATATTATCATTTAGGAATACAGATAGAATTACACATTCTGGTGACTTTGAAGTGTGCTAATGATTACTTGTTCTTTCGTTAGCAGGTTGACAAAGGATGCGTGTGAGCGGCGACATTTTCTAGAAGAAAAACGCTAGTGCTGTGCACATAGCATTCTTCACAGCGGATGTATCTACGTACAGTTAATGACTGCGTGATAAATTCGTTTTTTGGTAACAGCTCGATGTTTTAATATTTTTATGCTATGCTTTATGAGTACAAATAGAATTACACATTCTGGTCACTTTGGATCGCGCTACATTTTCTTCCCTTAGCAGGTTGACAAGAGATGTGTGGGAGCGGCCACATATTCTAGAAGAAAAACGCTAGTGCTGTGCACATAGCATTGTTTACAGCGAATTTATCTACGTACAGTGACTGACTGCGAGAATAATTAGTTTTTTGGTATGTAACAGCTCCATGTTTAAATATTTTTATGCTATGCTTTATGAGTACAAATAGAATTACACATTCTGGTCACTTTGGATTGCGCTAATGTTTACATTTTCTTCCCTTAGCAGGTTGACAAGAGATGTGTGGGAGCGGCGACATATTCTAGAAGAAAAACGCTAGTGCTGTGCATATAGCATTCTCCACAGCGGATGTATCTACGTACAGTGGTTAACTCCGCGATTAATTATACTATTATTAAGTTACAGCTCGATTCTTAAATATTTTTATATTATTATTTAGGAATACAGATAGAATTACACATTCTGGTGACTTTGAAGTGTGCTAATGTTTACTTGTTCTTTCGTTAGCAGGTTGACAAAGGATGCGTGGGTGCGGCGACATATTCTAGAAGAAAAACGCTAGTGCTGTGCACATAGCATTCTTCACAGCGGATGTATCTACGTACAGTGTTTGACTGCGCGAATAATTATATTATTATTAAGTTACAACTCGATTCTTAAATATTTTTATATTATCATCTAAGAATACAGATAGAATTACACATTCTGGGGACGTTGAAGTGTGCTAATGTTTACTTTTTCTTTCGTTAGCAGGTTGACAAGGGATTGGTGGGAGCGGCGACATATTCTAGAAGAAAAACGCTAGTGCTGTGCACATAGCATTGTTCATAGCGAAGTTAACTACGTACAGTGAATGACTGCGTGAATAATTAGTTTTTTGGTAAGTAACAGCTCGATGTTTTAATATTTTTATGCTATGCTTTATGAGTACAAATAGAATTACACATTCTGGTCACTTTGGATTGCGTTACCTTTTCTTCCCTTAGCAGGTTGGCAAGAGATGTGTGGGAGCGGCGACATATTCTAGAAGAAAAACGCTAGTGCTGTGCACATAGCATTCTTCACAGCGGATGTATCTACGTACACTGGTTGACTGCGGGATTAATTATATTATTATTAAGTCACAGCTCGATTCTTAAATATTTTTATATTCAATCATTTAAGAATACAGATAGAATTACACATTCTGGTGACGTTGAAGTGTGCTAATGTTTACTTTTTCTTTCGTTAGCAGGTTGACAAAGGATTGGTGGGAGCGGCGACATATTCTAGAAGAAAAACGCTAGTGCTGTGCAAATAGCATTGTTCACAGCGAATTTATCTACGTACAGTGAATGACTGCGTGAATAATTAGTTTTTTGGTAAGTAACAGCTCGATGTTTAAATATTTTTATGCTATGCTTTATGAGTACAAATAGATTTACACATTCTGGTCACTTTGCATTGCGCTAATGTTTACATTTTCTTCCCTTAGCAGGTTGACAAGAGATGTGTGGGAGCGGCGACATATTCTCGAAGAAAAACGCTAGTGCTGTGCACATAGCATTCTTCACAGCGGATGTATCTACGTACAGTGGTTAACTCCGCGATTAATTATACTATTATTAAGTTACAGCTCGATTCTTAAATATTTTTATATTATCATTTAGGAATACAGATAGAATTACACATTCTGGTGACTTTGAAGTGTGCTAATGTTTACTTGTTCTTTCGTTAGCAGGTTGACAAAGGATGCGTGTGAGCGGCGAAATATTCTAGAAGAAAAACGCTAAAGCTGTGCACATAGCATTCTTCACAGCGGATGTATCTACGTACAGTGGATGACTGCGTGATAAATTCGTTTTTTGGTAAGTAACAGCTCGATGCTTAAATATTTTTATGCTATGCTTTATGAGTACAAATAGAATTACACATTCTGGTCACTTTGGATTGCGCTACATTTTCTTCCCTTAGCAGGTTGACAAGAGATGTGTGGGAGCGGCCACATATTCTAGAAGAAAAACGCTAGTGCTGTGCACATAGCATTGTTCACAGCGAATTTATCTACGTACAGTGAATGACTGCGAGAATAATTAGTTTTTTGGTAAGTAACAGCTCCATGTTTAAATATTTTTATGTTATGCTTTAGGAATACAAATAAAATTACACATTCTGGTCACTTTCGATTGCGCTAATGTTTACATTTTCTTCCCTTAGCAGGTTGACAAGAGATGTAAGGCACCGGCGATATATTCTAGAAGAAAAACGCTAGTGCTGTGCACATAGCATTCTTCACAGCGGATGTATCTACGTACAGTGGTTTACTGCGCGATTAATTATATTATTATTAAGTTACAGCTCGATTCTTAAATATTTTTATATTATCATTTAAGAATACAGATAGAATTACACATTCTGGTGACGTTGAAGTGTGCTAATGTTTACTTTTTCTTTCGTTAGCAGGTTGACAAGGGATTGGTGGGAGCGGCGACATATTCTAGAAGAAAAACGCTAGTGCTGTGCACATAGCATTCTTCACAACGGATGTATCTACGTACAGTGGATGACTGCGTGATAAATTCGTTTTTTGGTAAGTAACAGCTCGATGTTTTAATATTTTTATGCTATGCTTTATGAGTACAAATAGAATTACACATTCTGGTCACTTTGGATTGCGCTACATTTTCTTCCCTTAGCAGGTTGACAAGAGATGTGTGGGAGCGGCGACATATTCTAGAAGAAAAACGCTAGTGCTGTGCACATAGCATTCTTCACAGCGGATGTATCTACGTACAGTGGTTGACTGCGCGATTAATTTAATTATTATTAAGTTACAGCTCGATTCTTAAATATTTTTATATTATCATTTAAGAATACAGATAGAATTACACATTCTGGTGACGTTGAAGTGTGCTAATGTTTACTTTTTCTTTCGTTAGCAGGTTGACAAGGGATTGGTGGGAGCGGCGACATATTCTAGAAGAAAAACGCTAGTGCTGTGCACATAGCATTGTTCACAGCGAATTTATCTACGTACAGTGAATGACTGCGAGAATAATTAGTTTTTTGGTAAGTAACAGCTCCATGTTTAAATATTTTTATGTTATGCTTTAAGAATACAAATAGAATTACACATTCTGGTCACTTTGGATTGCGCTAATGTTTACATTTACTTCCCTTAGCAGGTTGACAAGAGATGTGTGGGTGCGGCGACATATTCTAGAAGAAAAACGCTAGTGCTGTGCATATAGCATTCTTCACAGCGGATGTATCTACGTACAGTGGTTAACTCCGCGATTAATTATACTATTATTAAGTTACAGCTCGATTCTTAAATATTTTTATATTATCATTTTGGAATACAGATAGAATTACACATTCTGGTGACTTTGAAGTGTGCTAATGTTTACTTGTTCTTTCGTTAGCAGGTTGACAAAGGATGCGTGTGAGCGGCGACATTTTCTAGAAGAAAAACGCTAGTGCTGTGCACATAGCATTCTTCACAGCGGATGTATCTACGTACAGTTAATGACTGCGTGATAAATTCGTTTTTTGGTAAGTAACAGCTCGATGTTTTAATATTTTTATGCTATGCTTTATGAGTACAAATAGAATTACACATTCTGGTCACTTTGGATTGCGCTACATTTTCTTCCCTTAGCAGGTTGACAAGAGATGTGTGGGAGCGGCCACATATTCTAGAAGAAAAACGCTAGTGCTGTGCACATAGCATTGTTTACAGCGAATTTATCTACGTACAGTGACTGACTGCGAGAATAATTAGTTTTTTGGTATGTAACAGCTCCATGTTTAAATATTTTTATGCTATGCTTTATGAGTACAAATAGAATTACACATTCTGGTCACTTTGGATTGCGCTAATGTTTACATTTTCTTCCCTTAGCAGGTTGACAAGAGATGTGTGGGAGCGGCGACATATTCTAGAAGAAAAACGCTAGTGCTGTGCATATAGCATTCTTCACAGCGGATGTATCTACGTACAGTGGTTAACTCCGCGATTAATTATACTATTATTAAGTTACAGCTCGATTCTTAAATATTTTTATATTATTATTTAGGAATACAGATAGAATTACACATTCTGGTGACTTTGAAGTGTGCTAATGTTTACTTGTTCTTTCGTTAGCAGGTTGACAAAGGATGCGTGGGTGCGGCGACATATTCTAGAAGAAAAACGCTAGTGCTGTGCACATAGCATTCTTCACAGCGGATGTATCTACGTACAGTGTTTGACTGCGCGATTAATTATATTATTATTAAGTTACAACTCGATTCTTAAATATTTTTATATTATCATCTAAGAATACAGATAGAATTACACATTCTGGTGACGTTGAAGTGTGCTAATGTTTACTTTTTCTTTCGTTAGCAGGTTGACAAGGGATTGGTGGGAGCGGCGACATATTCTAGAAGAAAAACGCTAGTGCTGTGCACATAGCATTGTTCACAGCGAAGTTAACTACGTACAGTGAATGACTGCGTGAATAATTAGTTTTTTGGTAAGTAACAGCTCGATGTTTTAATATTTTTATGCTATGCTTTATGAGTACAAATAGAATTACACATTCTGGTCACTTTGGATTGCGTTACCTTTTCTTCCCTTAGCAGGTTGGCAAGAGATGTGTGGGAGCGGCGACATATTCTAGAAGAAAAACGCTAGTGCTGTGGACATAGCATTCTTCACAGCGAATTTATCTACGTACAGTGAATGACTGCGAGAATAATAAGTTTTTTGGTAAGTAACAGCTCCATGTTTAAATATTTTTATGATATGCTTTAAGAATACAAATAGAATTACACATTCTGGTCACTTTGGATTGCGCTAATGTTTACATTTTCTTCCCTTAGCAGGTTGAAAAGAGATGTGTGGGAGCGGCGACATATTCTAGAAGAAAAACGCTAGTGCTGTGCACATAGCATTCTTCACACCGGATGTATCTACGTACAGTGGTTAACTCCGCGATTAATTATACTATTATTAAGGTACAGCTCGATTCTTAAATATTTTTATATTATCATTTAGGAATACAGATAGAATTACACATTCTGGTGACTTTGAAGTGTGCTAATGTTTACTTGTTCTTTCGTTAGCAGGTTGACAAAGAATGCGTGGGAGCAGCGACATATTCTAGAAGAAAAACGCTAGTGCTGTGCACATATCATTCTTCACAGCGGATGTATCTACGTACAGTGGTTGACTGCGCGATTAATTATATTATTATTAAGTTACAGCTCGATTCTTAAATATTTTCATATTATCATTTAAGAATACAGATAGAATTACACATTCTGGTGACGTTGATTTGTGCTAATGTTTACTTTTTCTTTCGTTAGCAGGTTGACAAGGGATTGGTGGGAGCGGCGACATATTCTAGAAGAAAAGCGCTAGTGCTGTGCACATAGCATTGTTCACAGCGAATTTATCTACGTACAGTGAATGACTGCGTGAATAATTAGTTTTTTGGTAAGTAACAGCTCGATGTTTTAATATTTTTATGCTATGCTTTATGAGTACAAATAGAATTACACATTCTGGTCACTTTGGATTGCGCTACATTTTCTTCCCTTAGCAGGTTGACTAGAGATGTGTGGGAGCAGCGACATATTCTAGAAGAAAAACGCTAGTGCTGTGCACATAGCATTCTTCACAGCGAATTTATCTACGTACAGTGAATGACTGCGTGAGTAATTAGTTAGTTGGTAAGTAACTGCTCGATGTTTAAATATTTTTATGTTATGCTTCAAGAATACAAATAGAATTACACATTCTGGTCACTTTGGATTGCGCTAATGTTTACATTTTCTGCCCTTAGCAGGTTGACAACAGATGTGTGGGAGCGGCGACATATTCTAGAAGAAAAACGCTTGTGCTGTGCACATAGCATTCTTCACAGCGAATTTATCTACGTACAGTGAATGACTGCGAGAATAATAAGTTTTTTGGTAAGTAACAGCTCCATGTTTAAATATTTTTATGTTATGCTTTAAGAATACAAATAGAATTACACATTCTGGTCACTTTGGATTGCGCTAATGTTTACATTTTCTTCCCTTAGCAGGTTGACAAGAGATGTGTGGGAGCGGTGACATATTCTAGAAGAAAAACGCTAGTGCTGTGCACATAGCATTCTTCACACCGGATGTATCTACGTACAGTGGTTAACTCCGCGATTAATTATATTATTATTAAGTTACAGCTCGATTCTTAAATATTATTATATTATCATTTAAGAATACAGATAGAATTACACATTCTGGTGACGTTGAAGTGTGCTAATGTTTACTTTTTCTTTCGTTAGCAGGTTGACAAGGGATGTGTGGGAGCGGCGACATATTCTAGAAGAAAAACGCTAGTGCTGTGCACATAGCATTGTTCACAGCGAATGTATCTACGTACAGTGAATGACTGCGTGAATAATTAGTTTTTTGGTAAGTAACAGCTCGACATTTTAATATTTTTATGCTATGCTTTATGAGTACAAATAGAATTACACATTCTGGTCACTTTGGAATGCGCTACATTTTCTTCCCTTAGCAGGTTGACAAGAGATGTGTGGGAGCGGCGACATATTCTAGAAGAAAAACGTTAGTGCTGTGCACATAGCATTGTTCACAGCGAATTTATCTACGTACAGTGAATGACTGCGAGAATAATTAGTTTTTTGGTAAGTAACAGCTCCATGTTTAAATATTTTTATGTTATGCTTTAAGAATACAAATAGAATTACACATTCTGGTCACTTTGGATTGCGCTAATGTTTACATTTTCTTCCCTTAGCAGGTTGACAAGAGATGTGTGGGACCGGCGACATATTCTAGAAGAAAAACGCTAGTGCTGTGCACATAGCATTCTTCACAGCGGATGTATCTACGTACAGTGGTTGACTGCGCGATTAATTATGTTATTATTAAGTTACAGCTCGATTCTTGAATATTTTTATATTATCATTTAAGAATACAGATAGAATTACACATTCTGGTGACGTTGAAGTGTGCTAATGTTTACTTTTTCTTTCGTTAGCAGGTTGACAAGGGATTGGTGGGAGCGGCGACATATTCTAGAAGAAAAACGCTAGTGCTGTGCACATAGCATTGTTCACAGCGAAGTTATCTACGTACAGTGAATGACTGCGTGAATAATTAGTTTTTTGGTAAGTAACAGCTCGATGTTTTAATATTTTTATGCTATGCTTTATGAGTACAAATAGAATTACACATTCTGGTCACTTTGGATTGCGCTACCTTTTCTTCCCTTAGCAGGTTGACAAGAGATGTGTGGGAGCGGCGACATATTCTAGAAGAAAAACGCTAGTGCTGTGGACATAGCATTCTTCACAGCGAATTTATCTACGTACAGTGAATGACTGCGTGAATAATTAGTTTGTTGGTAAGTAACTGCTCGATGTTTAAATATTTTTATGTTATGCTTTTTGAGTACAAATAGAATTACACATGCTGGTCACTTTGGATTGCGCTAATGTTTACATTTTCTTCCCTTAGCAGGTTGACAAGAGATGTGTGGGAGCGGCGACATATTCTAGAAGAAAAACGCTAGTGCTGTGCACATAGCATTCTTCGCAGCGGATGTATCTACGTACACTGGTTGACTGCGGGATTAATTATATTATTATTAAGTCACAGCTCGATTCTTAAATATTTTTTATTCTATCATTTAAGAATACAGATAGAATTACACATTCTGGTGACGTTGAAGTGTGCTAATGTTTACTTTTTCTTTCGTTAGCAGGTTGACAAGGGATTGGTGGGACCGGCGACATATTCTAGAAGAAAAACGCTAGTGCTGTGCACGTAGCATTGTTCACAGCGAATTTATCTACGTACAGTGAATGACTGCGTGAATAATTAGTTTTTTGGTAAGTAACAGCTCGATGTTTAAATATTTTTATGTTATGCTTTATGAGTACAAATAGAATTACACATTCTGGTCACTTTGGATTGCGCTACATTTTCTTCCCTTAGCAGGTTGACAAGAGATGTGTGGGAGCGGCGACATATTCTAGAAGAAAAACGCTAGTGCTGTGCACATAGCATTCTTCACAGCGGATGTATCTACGTACAGTGGTTAACTGCGCGATTAATTATACTATTATTAAGTTACAGCTCGATTCATAAATATTTTTATAATATCATTTAAGAATACAGATAGAATTACACATTCTGGTGACTTTGAAGCGCGCTAACGTTTACTTTTTCTTTCGTTAGCAGGTTGACAAGGGATGCGTGGGAGCGGCGACATGTCCTAGAAGAAGACATAGCATTTTTCACATCGTATTTATCTGCGGACAGTGGATGACTGCGTGAATAATTAGTTTTTTGGTAAGTAACTGCTCGATGTTTAAATATTTGTATGTTATGCTTCATGAATACAAATAGAATTACACATTCTGGTCACTTTGGATTGCGCTAATGTCTACATTTTCTTTCGTTACCAGGTTGACAAGAGATGTGTGGGAGCGGCAACGTATTCTAGACGAAAATCGCTAGTGCTGTGCACATAGCATTCTTCACAGCGGATGTATCAACGTACAGTGGTTGACTGCGCGATTAAAGCATTGTTCACAGAGAATTTATCTACGTACAGCGAATGACTGCGTGAATAATTAGTTTTTTGGTAAGTAACTGCGCGATGTTTAAATATTTTTATGTTATGCTTTGTGAATACGAATAGAATTACACATTCTGGTCACTTTGGATTGCGCTAATGTTTACATTTTCTTCCCTTAGCAGGTTGACAAGAGATGTGTGAGTGCGGCAACATACACTAGAAGAAAAACGCTATTGCTGTGGACATAGCATTCTTCACAGCGGATGTATCTACGTACAGTGGTTGATTGCGCTATTAATTATATTATTATTAAGTTACAGCTCGATTCTTAAATATTTTTATATTATCGTTTAAGAATACAGATAGAATTACACATTCTAGTAACTTTGAAGTGTGTTAATGTTTACTTTTTCTTTCGTTAGCAGGTTGACAAGGGATGCGTTAGAGCGGCGACATATTCTAGAAGAAAAATGCTAGTGCTGTGCACATAGCATTGTTCACAGCGAATTTATCTACGTACAGTGGGAAAAGGGAGAGAAGGAAACATAGTAGGTGAATATGAATTGGGGGGAAGGAATGAAAGAGGAAGCCGCCTTGTAGAATTTTGCACAGAGCATAACTTAATCATAGCCAACACTTGGTTCAAGAATCATAAAAGAAGGTTGTATACCTGGAAGAATCCTGAAGATACTAAAAGGTATCAGATAGATTATATAATGGTAAGACAGAGATTTAGGAACTAGGTTTTAAATTGTAAGACATTTCCTGGGGCAGATGTGGATTCTGACCACAATCTATTGGTTATGAACTGCAGGTTGAAACTGAAGAAACTGCAAAAAGGTGGGAATTTAAGGAGATGGGACCTGGATAAACTGAAAGAACCAGAGGTTGTAGAGAGTTTCAGGGAGAGCATAAGGGAACAATTGACAGGAATGGGGGAAAGAAATACAGTAGAAGAAGAATGGGTAGCTCTGAGGGATGAAGTAGTGAAGGCAGCAGAGGATCAAGTAGGTAAAACGACAAGGGCTAATAGAAATCCTTGGGTAACAGAAGAAATATTGAATTTAATTGATGAAAGGAGAAAATATAAAAATGCAGTAAATGAAGCAGGCAAAAAGTAATACAAACGTCTCAAAAATGAGATCGACAGAAGTGCAAAATGGCTAAGCAGGGATGGCTAGAGGACAAATGTAAGGTTGTAGAGGCTTGTCTCACTAGGGGTAAGATAGATACTGCCTACAGGAAAATTAAAGAGACCTTTGGAGAGAAGAGAACCACTTGTATGAATATCGAGAGCTCAGATGGCAACCCAGTTCTAAGCAAAGAAGGGAAGGCAGAAAGGTGGAAGGAGGATATAGAGGGTTTATACAAGGGCGATGTACTTGAGGACAATATTATGGAAATGGAAGAGGATGTAGATGAAGACGAAATGGGAGATAAGATACTGCGTGAAGAGTTTGACAGAACACTGAAAGACCTGAGTCGAAACAAGGCCCCAGGAGTAGACAACATTCCATTTGAACTACTTATGGCCTCGGGAGAGCCAGTCATGAAAAACCTCTACCATCTGGGAGCACGATGTATGAGACAGGCGAAATACCCTCAGACTTCAAGAAGAATATAATAATTCCAATCCCAAAGAAAGCAGGTGTTGACAGATGCGAAAATTACCGAACTATCAGTTTAATAAGTCACAGCTGCAAAATACTAACGCGAATTCTTTACAGACGAATGGAAAAACTGGTAGACGCCGACCTCGGGGAAGATCAGTTTGGATTCCGTAGAAATGTTGGAACACGTGAGGCAATACTGACCTTACGACTTATCTTAGAAGAAAGATTAAGAAAAGGCAAACCTACGTTTCTAGCATTTGTAGACTTATAGAAAGCTTTTGACAATGTTAACTGGAATACCCTCTTTCAAATTCTGAAGGTGGCAGGGGTAAAATGCAGGGAGCGAAAGGCTATTTACAGTTTGTACAGAAACCAGATGGCAGTTATAAGAGTCGAGGGGCATGAAAAGGAAGCAGTGGTTGGGAAAGGAGTGAGACAGGGTTGTAGCCTCTCCCCGATGTTATTCAATCTGTATATTGAGCAAGCAGTAAAGGAAACAAAAGAAAAATTCGGAGTAGGTATTAAAATTCATGGAGAAGAAGTAAAAACTTTGAGGTTCGCCGATGACATTGTAATTCTGTCAGAGACAGCAAAGGACTTGGAAGAGCAGTTGAACGGAATGGACAGTGTCTTGAAAGGAGGATATAAGATGAACATCAACAAAAGCAAAACGAGGATAATGGAATGTAGTCAAATTAAGTAGGGTGATGCTGAAGGAATTAGATTAGGAAATGAGACACTTAAAGTAGTAAAGGAGTTTTGCTATTTAGGGAGTAAAATAACCCATGATGTTCGAAGTAGAGAGGATATAAAATGTAGACTGGCAATGGCAAGGAAAGCGTTTCTCAAGAAGAGGAATTTGTTAACATCGAGCATAGATTTAGGTGTCAGGAAGTCGTTTCTGAAAGTATTTGTATGGAGTGTAGCCATGTATGGAAGCGAAACATGGACGATAACTAGTTTCGACAAGAAGAGAATAGCAGCTTTCGAAATGTGGTGCTACAGAAGAATGTTGAAGATTAGGTGGGTAGATCTCATAACTAATGAGGAGGTATTGAATAGGATTGGGGAGAAGAGAAGTTTGTGGCACAACATGACTAGAAGAAGGGAAGGTCATGTTTTGAGGCATCAAGGGATCATAAATTTAGCATTGGAGGGCAGTGTGGAGGGTAAAAATCGTAGAGGGAGACCAAGAGATGAATACACTATGCAGATTCAGAAGGATGTAGGTTGCAGTAGATACTGGGAGATGAAGAAGCTTGCACAGGATAGAGTAGCATGGAGAGCTGCATCAAACCAGTCTCAGGACTGAAGACCACAACAACAACAACAGTGAATGACTGCGTGAATTATTAGGTTTTGGTAACTAACTGCTCGATGTTTAAATATTTGGATGTTAAGCTTTATGAATACAAATAGAATTATACATTCTGGTCACTTTGGATTGCGCTAATGTTTATATTTTCTTCCCTTAGCAGGTAGACAAGAGATGTGTGGGAGCGGCGACATATTCTAGAAGAAAATCGCTAGTGCTGTGCACATAGCATTCTTCACAGCGGATGTATCTACGTACAGTGGTTGACTGCGCGATTAATTATATTATTATTAAGTTACAGCTCGATTCTTAAATATTTTTATATTATCATTTAAGAATACAGATAGAATTCCACATTCTGGTGACTTTGAAGTGTGCTAATGTTTACTTTTTCTTTCGTTAGCAGGTTGACAAGGGATGCGTGGGAGCGGAGACACATTCTAGAAGAAAAACGCTAGTGCTGTGCACATAGCATTGTTCACAGCGAATTTATCTACGAACACTGAATGACTGCGTGAATAATTAGTTTTTTGGTAAGTAACAGCTCCATGTTTAAATATTTTTATGTTATGCTTTAAGAATACAAATAGAATTACACATTCTGGTCACTTTGGATTGCGCTAATGTTTACATTTTCTTCCCTTAGCAGGTTGACAAGAGATGTGTGGGAGCGGCGACATATTTTAGAAGAAAAACGCTACTGCTTTGCACATAGCATTGTTCACAGCGGATGTATCTACGTACAGTGAATGACTGCGAGAATAATTAGTTTTTTGGTAAGTAACAGCTCCATGTTTAAATATTTTTATGTTATGCTTTAAGAATACAAATAGAATTACACATTCTGGTCACTTTGGATTGCGCTTCTGTTTACATTTTCTTCCCTTAGCAGGTTGACAAGAGATGTGTGGCACCGGCGACATATTCTAGAAGAAAAACGCTAGTGCTGTGCACATAGCATTCTTCACAGCGGATGTATCTACGTACAGTGGTTGACTGCGCGATTAATTATATTATTATTAAGTTACAGCTCGATTCTTAAATATTTTTATATTATCATTTAAGAATACAGATAGAATTACACATTCTGGTGACGTTGAAGTGTGCTAATGTTTACATTTTCTTTCGTTACCAGGTTGACAAGGGATTCGTGGGAGCGCCGACATATTCTAGAAGAAAAACGCTAGTGATGTGCACATAGCATTCTTCACAGCGGATGTATCTACGTACAGTGGTTGACTGCGCCATTAATTATATTATTATTAAGTTACAGCTCGATTCTTAAATATTTTTATATTATCATTTAAGAATACAGATAGAATTACACATTCTGGTGACGTTGAAGTGTGCTAATGTTTACATTTTCTTTCGTTAGCAGGTTGACAAGGGATTCGTGGGAGCGACGACATATTGTAGAAGAAAAACGCTAGTGCTGTGCACATAGCATTCTTAACAGCGGAGGTATCTACGTACAGTGGTTGACTGCGCGATTAATTATATTATTATCAAGTTACAGCTCGATTCTTAGACTTTTTTATATTATCATTTAAGAATACAGATAGATTGACACATTCTGGTGACTTTAAAGTGTGCTAATGTTTACTTTTTCTTTCTTTAGCAGGTTGACAAGGAATGCGTGGGAGCGGCGACATATCCTAGAAGAAAAACGCTAGTGCTGTGCACATAGCATTGTTCACAGCTAATTTATATACGTACAGTGAATGACTGCGTGAATAATTAGATTTTGGTAAGTAACAGCGCGATGTTTAAATATTTGTATGTTATGCTTTATGAATACAAATTGAATTACACACTCTGGTAACTTTGGATTGCGCTAATGTTTACATTTTTTTTTCGTTAGCATGTTGACAAGAGATGTGTGGGAGCGGCGACGTATTCTAAAAGAAAATCGCTAGTGCTGTGCACATAGCATTCTTCACAGCGGATGTATCTACGTACACTGGTTGACTGCGCGATTAATTATATTATTATTAAGTTACAGCTCGATTCTTAAATATTTTTATATTATCATTTAAGAATACAGATAGAATAACTCATTCTGGTGACTTTGAAGTGAGCTAATGTTTACTTTTTCTTTCGTAAGCAGGTTGACAAGGGGTGCGTGGGAGCGGCGCCATATTCTAGAAGAAAAACGCTAGTGCTGTGCACATAGCATTGTTCACCGCGATTTTATCAACGTACAGTGAATGACTGCGTGAATAATTAGTTTTTTGGTATGTAACAGCTCGATGTTTAAATATTTTTATGTTATGCTTCATGAATACAAATAGAATCACACATTCTGGTCACTTTGGATTGCGCTAATGTTTACATTTTCATCCCTTAGCAGGTTGGCAAGAGATATGTGGGAGCGGCGACATATTCTAGAAGAAAATCGCTAGTGCTGTGCATATAGCATTGTTCACAGCGAAATTATCTACGTACAGTGAATGACTGCGTGATTAATTAGTTTTTTGGTAAGTAACAGCTCGATGATTAAATATTTTTGTTATGCTTTATGAATACAAATAGAACTACACATTCTGGTCACTTTGGATTGCGCTAATGTTTACATTTTCTTCCCTTTGCAGGTTGACATGAGATGTGTGGGAGCGGCGACATATTCTAGAAGAAAAACGCTAGTGCTGTGCACATAGCATTCTTCAAAGCGGATGTATCTACGTACAGTGGTTGACTGCGCTATTAATTATATTATTATTAAGTAACAGGTAGATTCTTAAATATTTATATATATCATTTAAAAATACAGATACAATTACACATTCTGCTGACTTTGAAGTGCGCTAACATTTACTTCTTCTTTCGTTAGCAGGTTGACAAAGGATGTGTGGGAGCGGCGACATATTCTAGAAGAAAACCGCTAGTGCTGTGCACATGGCATTCTTCACGGCGGACGTATCTACGTACAGTGGTTGACGGCGCGGTTAATTATATTATTATTAAGTTACAGCTCGATTCTTAAATATTTTTATACTATCATTTAGGAATACAGATAGAATTACACATTCTGGTGAGTTTGAAGTGTGCTAATGCTTACTTCTTCTTTCGTTAGCAGGATGACAAGGGATGCGTGTGAGTGGCGACACTTTCTAAAAGAAAAACGCTAGTGCTGTGCACATAGCATTCTTCACAGCGGATGTATCTACGTACAGTGGTTGACTGCGCGATTAATTATATTATTATTAAGTTACAGTTCGATTCTTAAATATTTTTATATTATCATTTAAGAATACAGATAGAATTACACATTCTGGTGACTTTGAAGTAGCGAATTTATCGGCGTACATTGGATGACTGCGTGAATAATTAGGTTTTTGGTAAGTAACAGCGCGATGTTTAAATGCTTTTATGTTATGCTGTATGAACACAAATAGAATTACACAATCTGGTCACTTTTGATTGTGCTAATGTTTACATTTTCTTCCCTTAGCGGGTTGACAAGAGATGCGTGGTAGCGGCGACATATTCTAGAAGAAAAACGCTAGTGCTGTGCACATAGCATTCTTCACAGCGGATGTATCTACGTACAGTGGTTGACTGCGCGATTAATTATATTATTATTAAGTTACAGTTCGATTCTTAATTTTTTTTATACTATCATTTAAGAATACAGATAGAATTACACATTCTGGTGACTTTGAAGTGTGATAATGTTTACTTTTTCTTTCGTTAGCACGTTGACAAGGGATGCGTGGGAGCGGCGACATATTCTAGAAGAAAAACGCTAGTGCTGTGCACATGGCGTTCTTCACAGCGGATGTATCTACGTACAGTGGTTGACTGCGCGATTAATTATATTATTATTAAGTTACAGTTCGATTCTTAATTTTTTTTATACTATCATTTAAGAATACAGATTGAAATACACATTCTGGTGATTTTGAAGTGTGCTATTGCTTACTTTTTCTTTCGTTAGCAGGTTGACAAGGGATTTGTGTGAGTGGCGACATATTCTAGAAGAAAAACGCTAGTGCTATGCACATACCATTGTTCACAGCGTATTTATCTGCGTACAGTGGATGACTGCGTGAATAATTAGTTTTTTGGTAAGTAACTGCTCGATGTTTAGTATTTGTATGTTATGCTTTATGAGTACAAATAGAATTACACATTCTGGTCACTTTGGATTGCGCTAATGTTTACATTTTCTTCCCTTAGCAGGTTGACAAGAGATGCGTGGGAGCGGTGACATACTCTAGAAGAACGACGCTAGTGCTGTGCACATAGCATTCTTCACAGCGGATGTATCTACGTACAGTGGTTGACTGCGCGATTAATTATATTATTATTAAGTTACAGTTTGATTCTTAATTATTTTTGTATTATCATTTAGGAATACAGATGGAATTACACATTCTGGTGACTTTGAAGTGTGGTAATGTTTACTTTTTCTTTCGTTAGCAGGATGACAAGGGATGTGTGTGAGTGGCGACATATTCTAGAAGAAAAACGCTAGTGCTGTGCACATACCATTGTTCACAGCGTATTTATCTGCGTACAGTGGATGACTGCGTGAATAATTAGTTTTTTGGTAAGTAACTGCTCGATGTTTAAATATTTGTATGTTATGCTTTATGAGTACAAATAGATTTACACATTCTGGTCACTTTGGATTGCGCTAATGTTTCCTTTTTTGTTTCCCTTAGCAGGTTGACAAGGGACGCGTGGGAGCGGTGACATATTCTAGAAGAAAGACGCTAGTACTGTGCACATAGAATTCTTCACAGCGAATGTATCTACGTACAGTAGTTGACTGCGCGATTAATTATATTATTATTAAGTTACAGCTCGATTCTTAAATATTTTTATATTATCATTTAAGAATACAGATAGAACTACACATTCTGGTGACATTGAAGTGTGCTAATGTTTACTTTTTCTTTCGTTAGCAGGTTGACAAGGGATGCGTGGGAGCAGCGACACTTTCTAGAAGAAAAACGCTAGTGCTGTGCACATAGCATTGTACACAGCGAATTTATCTACGTACAGTGAATGACTGCGTGAATAATTAGTTTTTTGGTAAGTAAGAGCTCGATGTTTAAATATTTTTATGTTATGCTTCATGAATACAAATAGAATTACACATTCTGGTCACTTTGGATTGCGCTAATGTTTACATTTTCTTCTCTTAGCAGGTTGACAAGAGATGTGTGGCAACGGCGACACATTCTAGAAGAAAATCGCTAGTGCTGTGCACATAGCATTCTTCACAGCGGATGTATCTACGTACAGTGGTTGACTGCGCGATTAATTATATTATTATTAAGTTACAGCTCGATTCTTAAATATTTTTATATTATCATTTAAAAATACAGATAGAATTACACATTCTGGTGACTTTGAAGTGTGCTAATGTTTAGTTTTTTTTCGTTAGCAGGTTGACAAGGGATGCGTGGGAGCGGCGACATATTCTAGAAGAAAAACGCTAGTGCTGTGCACACAGCAATGTTCACAGCGAATTTATCTACGTACAGTGAATGACTGCGAGAATAATTAGTTTTTTGGTAAGTAACAGCTCGATGTTTAAATATTTTTATGTTATGCTTTACGAATACAAATCGAATTACACATTCTGGTCACTTTGGAGTGCGCTAATGTTTACATTTTCTTCCCTTAGCAGGTTGACAAGACTTGTGTGGGAGCGGCGACATATTCTAGAAGAAAATTGCTAGTGCTGTGCACATAGCATTTTTCACAACGTATGTATCTATGTACACTGGTTGACTGCGCGATTAATTATATTATTATTAAGTTACAGCTCGATTCTTGAATATTTTTATATTATCATTTAAGAATACAAATAGAATTACACATTCGGTTGAGTCTGAAGTGTGCTAATGTTTACTTTTTTTTCGTTAGCATGTTGACAAGGGATGCGTGGGAGCGGCGACACATTCTAGAAGAAAAACGCTAGTGCTGTGCACATAGCATTGTTCACAGCGGATGTATCTACGTACAGTGCATGACTGCGTGGATAATTAGTTTTTTGGTAAGTAACAGCTCGATGTTTAAATATTTTTATGTTAAGCTTTATGAATACAAATAGAATTACACATTCTGGTCACTTTGGATTGCGCTAATGTTTACATTTTCTTCCCTTAGCAGGTTGACAAGAGATGTGTGGGAGCGGCGACATATTCTAGAAGAAAAACGCTAGTGCTGTGCACATAGCATTCTTCACTGCGGTTGTATCTACGTACAGTGGTTGCCTGCGCGATTAATTATATTATTATTAAGTTACAGCTCGATTCTTAATTATTTTTATATTCTATCATTTAAGAATACAGATAGAATTCCACATTCTGGTGACTTTGAAGTGTGCTAATGTTTACTTTTTCTTTCGTTAGCAGGTTGACAAGGGATGCGTGGGAGCGGCGACATATTCTAGAAGAAAAACGCTAGTGCTGTGCACATAGCATTGTTCACAGCGAATTTATCTACGTACAGTGAATGACTGCGGGTATAATTAGTTTTTTGGTAGGAACAGATCGATGTTTAAATATATTTATGTTATGCCTTATGAATACAAATAGAATTACACATTCTGGTCACTTTGGATTGCGCTAATGTTTACATTTTCTTCCCTTAGCAAGTTGACAAGGGATGTGTGGGAGCGGCGACATATTCTAGAAGAAAAACGCTAGTGCTGTGCACATAGCATTCTTCACAGCGGATGTATCTACGTACAGTGGTTGACTGAGCGATTAATTATATTTATATTAAGTTACAGCTCGATTCTTAAATATTTTTATATTATCATTTAAGAATACAGATAGAATTACACATACTGATGACTTTCAAGTGTGCCAATGTTTACTTTTTCTTTCGTTAGCATTTTGACAAGGGATGCGTGGGAGCGGCGATATATTCTAGAAGAAAAACCTTAGTGCTGTGCACATAGCATTATTCACAGCGTATTGATCTGCGTACAGTGGATGACTGCGTGAATAATTAGTTTTTTGGTAAGTAACAGTGCGATGTTTAAATATTTTTATGTTATGCTTTATGAATACAGATAGAATTAAACATTCTGGTCATTTTGGAATGCGTTAATGTTTACATTTTCTTCCCTTAGCAGGTTGACAAGAGATGTTTGGCAGCGGCGACATATTCTAGAAGAAAAACGCTAGTGCTGTGCACATAGCATTCTTCACAGCGGATGTATCTACGTACAGTGGTTGACTGCGCGATTAATTTTATTACTATTAAGTTACAGCTCGATTCTTAAATATTTTTATATTATCATTTAGGAATTCAGATAGAATTACACATTCTGGTGAGTTTGAAGTGTGCTAACGTTTACTTTTTCTTTCGTTAGCAGGTTGACAAGGGATGCGTGGGAGCAGCGACACTTTCTAGAAGAAAAACGCTAGTGCTGTGCACATAGCATTGTACACAGCGAATTTATCTACGTACAGTGAATGACTGCGCGAATAATTAGTTTTTTGGTAAGTAACAGCTCGATGTTTAAATATTTTTTTGTTATGCTTTATGATTACAAATAGAATTACACATTATAATCACTTTGGATTGCGCTAATGTTTACATTTCCTTCCCTTAGCAGGTTGACAAGAGATGTGTGGCAGCGGCGACATATTCTAGAAGAAAAACGCTAGTGCTGTGCACATAGCATTCTTCACAGCGGATGTATCTACGTACAGTGGTTGACTGCGCGATTAATTATATTATTATTAAGTTACAGCTCGATTCTTAAATATTTTTATATTATCATTTAAGAATACAGATAGAATTACACATTCTGGTGACTTTGAAGTGTGCTAATGTTTACTATTTCTTTCGTTAGCAGGATAACAAGGGATGCGTGGGAGCGGTGACATATTCTAGAAGAAAAACGCTAGTGCTGTGCACATAGCTACTTCACAGCGGATGTATCTCCGTACAGTGGTTGACTGCGCGATTAATTATATTATTATTAAGTAACAGCTAGATTCGTAAATACTTATATATATCATTAATAATACAGATACAATTCCACATTCTGCTGACTTTGAAGTGCGCTTATGTGTACATTTTCTTTCGTCAGCAGGTTAACAAGTGATGGGTGGGAGCGGCGACATATTCTAGAAGAAAAACGCTAGTGCTGTGCACATAGCATTGTTCAAAGCGAAATTATCTACGTACAGTGAATGACTGCGTGATTAATTAGTTTATTGGTAAGTAACAGCTCGATGTTTAAATCTTTTTACGTTATGCTTTATGAACACAAATAGAATTACATATTCTGGTCATTTTGGATTGCGCTAATGTTTACGTTTTCTTTCGTTAGCAGGTTGACAAGAGATGTGTGGGAGCGGTGCCATATTCTAAAAGAAAAACGCTAGTGCTGTGCACATAGCATTCTTCACAGCTGATGTATCTACGAACAGTGGTTGACTGCGCGATTAATTATACTATTATTAAGTAACAGCTAGATTCTTAAATATTTATATATATCATTTAAGAATACAGATACAATTACACATACTGCTGACTTTGAAGTGCGCTTATGTTTACTTTTTCTTTCGTCAGCAGGTTGACAAGGGATGGGTGGGAGCGGCGACATATTCTAGAAGAAAAACGCTAGTGCTGTGCGCATAGCATTGTTCTCAGCGATTTTATCTACGTACAGTGAATGGCTGCGTGAATAATTAGTTTTTTGGTAAGTAACAGCACCATGTTTAAATATTTTTATGTTATGCTTCATGAAAACAAATAGAATTACACATTCAGGTGACTTTGGATTGCGCTAATGTTTACATTTTCTTCCCTTAGCAGGTTGACAAGAGATGTGTGGGAGCGGCGTCATAATCTAGAAGAAAATCGCTAGTGCTGTGCACATAGCATTCTTCACAGCAGATGTAACTACGTACAGTGGTTGACTGAGCGATTAATTATATTATTATTAAGTTACAGCTCGATTCTTAAATATTTTTACATTATCATTTAAGAATACAGTTACAGTTAAATATTCTGGTGACTTTGGAGTGCGCTAATGTTTACATTTTCTTTTCTTAGTTGGTTGACAGGAGATGTGTGGAAGCGGCGACATTTTCTAGAAGAAAATCGCTAGTGCTGTGCATATAGGATTCTTCACACTGAATGTATCTACGTACAGTGGATGACTGCGTGAATAATTAGATTTTTGGTAAGTAACAGCTCGATTCTTAAATATTTTTACATTATCATTTAAGAATACAGTTACAGTTAAAAATTCTGGTGACTTTGGAGTGCTCTAATGTTTACATTTTCTTTTCTTAGCAGGTTGACAGGAGATGTGTGGGAGCGGCGACATATTCTAGAAGAAGAACGCTAGTGCTGTGCACATAGCATTCTTCACACCGAATGTATCTACGTACAGTGGATGATTGCGTGAATAATTAGATTTTTTGTAAATAACATTTCGATATTTAAATATTTTTATATTTTCATTTAAGAAAGCAGATAGAATTACACATTCTAGTGACCTCGGAATGCGCTAATGTATACATTTTCGTTTCTTAGCAGGTTGACAGGAGATGTGTGGGAGCGGCGACATATTCTAGAAGAAAATCCATAGTGCTGTGCACATAAGATTCTTCAAACCGTATGTATATATGTACAGTGGACGCCTGCGTCATTATTGAGATTTTTGGTAAGTTACAGCTCGTTTCTTAAGTATTTTTACACTATCATTTAAGAATACAATTACAGTTAAACATTCTGGTGACTTTGGAGTGCGCTAATATTTACGTTTTCTTTTCTTGGCAGGTTGACAGGAGATGTGTGGGAGCGGCGACATATTCTAGAAGAAAAACGCTAGTGCTGTGCACATAGCATCCTTCACACCGAATTTATCTACGTACAGTGGATGACTGCGTGAATAATTATTTTTTTTTGTAAGTAACAGTTCGATGTTTAAATATTGTTATATTTTCATTTAAGAATACAGATACAATTACACATTCTGGTGACTTTGGAGTGCGCTAATGTTTACATTTTCTTTCCTTAGCAGGTTGACATGAGATGTGTGGGAGCGGCGACATATTTTAGAAGAAAAACGCTAGTGCTGTGCACATAGCATTCTTCACACCGAATGTATCTACGTACAGTGGATGACTGCGTGAATAATTATATTTTTGGTAAGTATCAGCTCGATTTTTAAATATTTTTACTTTATCATTTAAGAATACAGTTACAGTTAAACATTCTGGTGACTTTGGAGTGCGCTAATGCTTACATTTTCTTTCCTTAGCAGGTTGACAGGAAATGTGTGTGAGAGCGGCGACATATTATAGAAGAAAATCGCTAGTGCTGTGCACATAGCATTGTTCACAGCTAATTTATCTACGTACAGTGAATGACTGCGTGAATAGATAGATTTTGGTAAGAAACAGCGCGATGTTGAAATATTTTTATGTTACGCTTTATGAATACAAATCGAATTACACATTCTGGTCACTTTTTATTGCGCTAATGTTTACATTTCCTTTCGTTAGCAGGTTGACTAGAGATGTGTGTTAGCGGCGACGTATTCTAGAAGAAAATCGCGAGTGCTGTGCACATAGCATTCTTCACAGCGGATGTATCTACGTACAGTGGTTGACTGCACGATTAATTATATTATTATTAAGTTACAGCTCGATTCTTAAATATTTTTATATTATCATTTATGAATACAAATAGAATAACACATTCTGGTGAATTTGAAGTGTGCTAATGTTTACTTTTTCTTTCGTTAGCATGTTGATAAGGGATGCGTGGGAGCGGCGACATATTCTAGAAGAAAAACGCTAGTGCTGTGCACATAGCATTCTTCACAGCGGATGTATCTACGTACAGTGGATAACTGCGTGAATAATTAGATTTTTGGTAAGTAACAGCTCGATTCTTAAATATTTTTACATTATCATTTAAGAATACTGTTACAGTTAAACATTCTGGTGACTTTGGAGTGCGCTAATGTTTACATTTTCTTTTCTTAGCAGGTTGACAGGAGATGTGTGGCAACGGCGACATATTCTAGAAGAAAAACGCGAGTGCTGTGCACATAGCACTCTTCACAGCGAATTTATCTACGTACAGTGGATGACTGCGTGAATAATTAATTTTTTTTGTAAATAACAGTTCGATGTTTAAATATTTTTATCTATTCATTTAGAAATACAGATACAATTACACATTCTAGTGACCTCGGAATGCGCTAATGTATACATTTTCGTTTCTTAGCAGGTTGACAGGAGATGTGTGGGAGCGGCGACATATTCTAGAAGGAAATCCATAGTGCGGTGCACGTAAGATTCTTCAAACCGAATGTATATATGTACAGTGGAAGCCTGCGTCATTAATGAGATTTTTGGTAAGTAACAGCTCGATTCTTAAATATTTTTACATTATCATTTAACAAAACAGTTACAGATAAACATTCTGGTGACTTTGGAGTGCGCTAATGTTTACATTTTCTTTTCTTAGCAGGTTGACAGGAGATGTGTGGCAGCGGCGACATACTCTAGAAGAAAAACGGGAGTGCTGTGCACATAGCATTCTTCACACCGAATGTATCTACGTACAGTGGATGACTGCGTGAATAATTAGATTTTTGGTAAGTAACAGCTCGATTCTTAAATATTTTTACATTATCATTTAAGAATACATTTACAGTGAAAAATTCCTGTGACTTTGGAGTGCTCTAATGTTTACATTTTCTTTTCTTAACAGGTTGACAGGAGATGTGTGGGAGCGGCGACATATTCTAGAAGAAGAACGCTAGTGCTGTGCACATAGCATTCTTCACAGCGGATGTATCTCCGTACAGTGGTTGACTGCGCGATTAATTATATTATTATTAAGTAACAGCTAGATTCGTAAATACTTATATATATCATTAATAATACAGATACAGTTCCACATTCTGCTGACTTTGAAGTGCGCTTATGTGTACATTTTCTTTCGTCAGCAGGTTAACAAGTGATGGGTGGGAGCGGCGACATATTCTAGAAGAAAAACGCTAGTGCTGTGCACATAGCATTGTTCAAAGCGAAATTATCTACGTACAGTGAATGACTGCGTGATTAATTAGTTTATTGGTAAGTAACAGCTCGATGTTTAAATATTTTTACGTTATGCTTTATGAACACAAATAGAATTACACATTCTGGTCATTTTGGATTGCGCTAATGTTTACGTTTTCTTTCGTTAGCAGGTTGACAAGAGATGTGTGGGAGCGGTGCCATATTCTAAAAGAAAAACGCTAGTGCTGTGCACATAGCATTCTTCACAGCTGATGTATCTACGAACAGTGGTTGACTGCGCGATTAATTATACTATTATTAAGTAACAGCTAGATTCTTAAATATTTATATATATCATTTAAGAATACAGATACAATTACACATACTGCTGACTTTGAAGTGCGCATATGTTAACTTTTTCTTTCGTCAGCAGGTTGACAAGGGATGGGTGGGAGCGGCGACATATTCTAGAAGAAAAACGCTAGTGCTGTGCGCATAGCATTGTTCTCAGCGATTTTATCTACGTACAGTGAATTGCTGCGTGAATAATTAGTTTTTTGGTAAGTAACAGCACCATGTTTAAATATTTTTATGTTATGCTTCATGAAAACAAATAGAATTACACATTCAGGTGACTTTGGATTGCGCTAATGTTTACATTTTCTTCCCTTAGCAGGTTGACAAGAGATGTGTGGGAGCGGCGTCATAATCTAGAAGAAAATCGCTAGTGCTGTGCACATAGCATTCTTCACAGCAGATGTAACTACGTACAGTGGTTGAATGAGCGATTAATTATATTATTATTAAGTTACAGCTCGATTCTTAAATATTTTTACATTATCATTTAAGAATACAGTTACAGTTAAATATTCTGGTGACTTTGGAGTGCGCTAATGTTTACATTTTCTTTTCTTAGTTGGTTGACAGGAGATGTGTGGAAGCGGCGACATTTTCTAGAAGAAAATCGCTAGTGCTGTGCATATAGGATTCTTCACACTGAATGTATCTACGTACAGTGGATGACTGCGTGAATAATTAGATTTTTGGTAAGTAACAGCTCGATTCTTAAATATTTTTACATTATCATTTAAGAATACAGTTACAGTTAAAAATTCTGGTGACTTTGGAGTGCTCTAATGTTTACATTTTCTTTTCTTAGCAGATTGACAGGAGATGTGTGGGAGCGGCGACATATTCTAGAAGAAGAACGCTAGTGCTGTGCACATAGCATTCTTCACACCGAATGTATCTACGTACAGTGGATGATTGCGTGAATAATTAGATTTTTTGTAAATAACATTTCGATATTTAAATATTTTTATATTTTCATTTAAGAAAGCAGATAGAATTACACATTCTAGTGACCTCGGAATGCGCTAATGTATACATTTTCGTTTCTTAGCAGGTTGACAGGAGATGTGTGGGAGCGGCGACATATTCTAGAAGAAAATCCATAGTGCTGTGCACATAAGATTCTTCAAACCGTATGTATATATGTACAGTGGACGCCTGCGTCATTATTGAGATTTTTGGTAAGTTACAGCTCGTTTCTTAAGTATTTTTACACTATCATTTAAGAATACAATTACAGTTAAACATTCTGGTGACTTTGGAGTGCGCTAATATTTACGTTTTCTTTTCTTGGCAGGTTGACAGGAGATGTGTGGGAGCGGCGACATATTCTAGAAGAAAAACGCTAGTGCTGTGCACATAGCATCCTTCACACCGAATTTATCTACGTACAGTGGATGACTGCGTGAATAATTATTTTTTTTTGTAAGTAACAGTTCGATGTTTAAATATTGTTATATTTTCATTTAAGAATACAGATACAATTACACATTCTGGTGACTTTGGAGTGCGCTAATGTTTACATTTTCTTTCCTTAGCAGGTTGACATGAGATGTGTGGGAGCGGCGACATATTTTAGAAGAAAAACGCTAGTGCTGTGCACATAGCATTCTTCACACCGAATGTATCTACGTACAGTGGATGACTGCGTGAATAATTATATTTTTGGTAAGTATCAGCTCGATTTTTAAATATTTTTACTTTATCATTTAAGAATACAGTTACAGTTAAACATTCTGATCACTTTGGCGTGCGCTAATATTTACATTTTCTTTTCTTAGCAGGTTGACAGGAGATGTGTGGGAGCGGCGAGATATTCTAGAAGAAAATCGCTAGTGCTGTGCACATAGCATTCTTCACACCGAATGTATCTACGTACAGTGGATGACTGCGTGAATAATTAGATTTTTGGTAAGTAACACTTCGATTCTTAAATATTTTTACATTATCATTTAAGAATACAGTTACAGTTAAACATTCTGGTGACTTTGGAGTGCGCTAATGCTTACATTTTCTTTCCTTAGCAGGTTGACAGGAAATGTGTGTGAGAGCGGCGACATATTATAGAAGAAAATCGCTAGTGCTGTGCACATAGCATTGTTCACAGCTAATTTATCTACGTACAGTGAATGACTGCGTGAATAGATAGATTTTGGTAAGAAACAGCGCGATGTTTAAATATTTTTATGTTACGCTTTATGAATACAAATCGAATTACACATTCTGGTCACTTTTTATTGCGCTAATGTTTACATTTCCTTTCGTTAGCAGGTTGACTAGAGATGTGTGTTAGCGGCGACGTATTCTAGAAGAAAATCGCGAGTGCTGTGCACATAGCATTCTTCACAGCGGATGTATCTACGTACAGTGGTTGACTGCACGATTAATTATATTATTATTAAGTTACAGCTCGATTCTTAAATATTTTTATATTATCATTTATGAATACAAATAGAATAACACATTCTGGTGAATTTGAAGTGTGCTAATGTTTACTTTTTCTTTCGTTAGCATGTTGATAAGGGATGCGTGGGAGCGGCGACATATTCTAGAAGGAAAACGCTAGTGCTGTGCACATAGCATTCTTCACAGCGGATGTATCTACGTACAGTGGATAACTGCGTGAATAATTAGATTTTTGGTAAGTAACAGCTCGATTCTTAAATATTTTTACATTATCATTTAAGAATACTGTTACAGTTAAACATTCTGGTGACTTTGGAGTGCGCTAATGTTTACATTTTCTTTTCTTTGCAGGTTGACAGGAGATGTGTGGCAACGGCGACATATTCTAGAAGAAAAACGCGAGTGCTGTGCACATAGCACTCTTTACAGCGAATTTATCTACGTACAGTGGATGACTGCGTGAATAATTAATTTTTTTTGTAAATAACAGTTCGATGTTTAAATATTTTTATCTATTCATTTAGAAATACAGATACAATTACACATTCTAGTGACCTCGGAATGCGCTAATGTATACATTTTCGTTTCTTAGCAGGTTGACAGGAGATGTGTGGGAGCGGCGACATATTCTAGAAGGAAATCCATAGTGCGGTGCACGTAAGATTCTTCAAACCGAATGTATATATGTACAGTGGAAGCCTGCGTCATTAATGAGATTTTTGGTAAGTAACAGCTCGATTCTTAAATATTTTTACATTATCATTTAACAAAACAGTTACAGTTAAACATTCTGGTGACTTTGGAGTGCGCTAATGTTTACATTTTCTTTTCTTAGCAGGTTGACAGGAGATGTGTGGCAGCGGCGACATACTCTAGAAGAAAAACGGGAGTGCTGTGCACATAGCATTCTTCACACCGAATGTATCTACGTACAGTGGATGACTGCGTGAATAATTAGATTTTTGGTAAGTAACAGCTCGATTCTTAAATATTTTTACATTATCATTTAAGAATACATTTACAGTGAAAAATTCCTGTGACTGTGGAGTGCTCTAATGTTTACATTTTCTTTTCTTAACAGGTTGACAGGAGATGTGTGGGAGCGGCGACATATTCTAGAAGAAGAACGCTAGTGCTGTGCACATAGCATTCTTCACACCGAATCTATCTACGTACAGTGGATGACTGAGTGAAGAATTAGATTTTTTTGTAAATAACATTTCGATATTTAAATATTTTCATATTTTCATTTAAGAAAACAGATAGAATTACACATTCTAGTGACCTCGGAATGCGCTAATGTATACATTTTCGTTTCTTCGAAGGTTGAAAGGAGATGTGTGGGAGCGACGACATATTCTAGAGGAAAATCGCTAGTGCTGTGCACATAGCATTCTTCACACCGAATGTATCCACGTATAGTGGATGAATGCGTGAATAATTATTTTTTTTTGTAAGTAACAGGTCGATGTTTAAATATTGTTATATTTTCATTTAAGAATACTGATACAATTACACATTCTGGTGACTTTGGAGTGCGCTAATGTTTACATTTTCTTTCCTTAGCAGGTTGACATGAGATGTGTGGGAGCGGCGACATATTTTAGAAGAAAAACGCTAGTGCTGTGCACATAGCATTCTTCACACCGAATGTGTCTACGTACAGTGGATGACTGCGTTAATAATTAGAATTTTTGGTAAGTAACAGCTCGATTCTTAAATATTTTTACATTAACATTTAAAAATACAGTTACAGTTAAACATTCTGGTGACTTTGGAATGCGCTAATGTTTACATTTTCTTTTCTTAGCAGGTTGACAGGAGATATGTGGGAGCGGCGACATATTCTAGAAGAAAAACGCTAGTGCTGTGCACATAGCATTCTTCACACCGAATGTATCTACGTACAGTGGATGACTGCGTGAATAATTATATTTTTGGTAAGTAACAGCTCGATTTCGAAATATTTTTACATTATCATTTAAAAATACAGTTACAGTTAAACAATGTGGTGACTTTGGAGTGCGCTAATGTTTACATTTTCTTTTCTTAGCAGGTTGACAGGAGATGTGTGTGAGAGCGGCGACATATTATAGAAGAAAATCGCTAGTGCTATGCACATAGCATTCTTCACACCGAATGTATCTACGTACAGTGGATGACTGCGTGAATAATTAGATTTTTGGTAAGTAACAGCTCGATTCTTAAATATTTTTACATTATCATTTAAGAATACAGTAACAGTTAAACGTTCTGGTGACTTTGGTGTGCGCTAATGTTTACATTTTCTTTTCTTAGCAGGTTGACAGGAGATGTGTGGGAGCGGCGAGATATTCTAGAAGAAAATCGCTAGTGCTGTGCACATAGCATTCTTCACACCGAATGTATCTACGTACAGCGGATGACTGCGTGACTAATTAGATTTTTGGTAAGTAACACTTCGATTCTTAAATATTTTTACATTATCATTTAAGAATACAGTTACAGTTAAACATTCTGGTGACTTTGGAGTGCGCTAATGCTTACATTTTCTTTCATTAGCAGGTTGACAGGAAATGTGTGGGAGCGGCGACATATTCTGGGAAGAAAAACGATAGTGCTGTGCACATAGCATTCTTCACACCGAATAGATCTACGTACAGTGGATGACTGCGTGAATAATTATTTTTTTTGTAAGTAACAGTTCGATGTTTAAATATTGTTATATTTTCATTTAAGAATACAGATACAATTACACATTCTGGTGACTTTGGAGTGCGCTAATGTTTTCATTTTCTTTCCTTCGCAGATTGACATGAGATGTGTGGTAGCGGCGACATATTTTAGAAGAAAAACGCTAGTGCTGTGCACATAGCATTCTTCACACCGAATGTATCTACGTACAGTGTATAACTGCGTTAATTCACTCCTGGAAATGGAAAAAAGAACACATTGACACCGGTGTGTCAGACCCACCATACATGCTCCGGACACTGCGAGAGGGCTGTACAAGCAATGATGACACGCACGGCACAGCGGACACACCAGGAACCGCGGTGTTGGCCGTCGAATGGCGCTAGCTGCGCAGCATTTGTGCACCGCCGCCGTCAGTGTCAGCCAGTTTGCCGTGGCATACGGAGCTCCATCGCAGTCTTTAACACTGGTAGCATGCCGCGACAGCGTGGACGTGAACCGTATGTGCAGTTGACGGACTTTGAGCGAGGGCGTATAGTGGGCATGCGGGAGGCCGGGTGGACGTACCGCCGAATTGCTCAACACGTGGGGCGTGAGGTCTCCACAGTACATCGATGTTGTCGCCAGTGGTCGGCGGAAGGTGCACGTGCCCGTCGACCTGGGACCGGACCGCAGCGACGCACGGATGCACGGCAAGACCGTAGGATCCTACGCAGTGCCGTAGGGGACCGCACCGCCACTTCCCAGCAAATTAGGGACACTGTTGCTCCTGGGGTATCGGCGAGGACCATTCGCAACCGTCTCCATGAAGCTGGGCTACGGTCCCGCACACCGTTAGGCCGTCTTCCGCTCACGCCCCAACATCGTGCAGCCCGCCTCCAGTGGTGTCGCGACAGGCGTGAATGGAGGGACGAATGGAGACGTGTCGTCTTCAGCGATGAGAGTCGCTTCTGCCTTGGTGCCAATGATGGTCGTATGCGTGTTTGGCGCCGTGCAGGTGAGCGCCACAATCAGGACTGCATACGACCGAGGCACACAGGGCCAACACCCAGCGTCATGGTGTGGGGAGCGATCTCCTACACTGGCCGTACACCACTGGTGATCGTCGAGGGGACACTGAATAGTGCACGGTACATCCAAACCGTCATCGAACCCATCGTTCTACCATTCCTAGACCGGCAAGGGAACTTACTGTTCCAACAGGACAATGCACGTCCGCATGTATCCTGTGCCACCCAACGTGCTCTAGAAGGTGTAAGTCAACTACCCTGGCCAGCAAGATCTCCGGATCTGTCCCCCATTGAGCATGTTTGGGACTGGATGAAGCGTCGTCTCACGCGGTCTGCACGTCCAGCACGAACGCTGGTCCAACTGAGGCGCCAGGTGGAAATGGCATGGCAAGCCGTTCCACAGGACTACATCCAGCATCTCTACGATCGTCTCCATGGGAGAATAGCAGCCTGCATTGCTGCGAAAGGTGGATATACACTGTACTAGTGCCGACATTGTGCATGCTCTGTTGCCTGTGTCTATGTGCCTGTGGTTCTGTCAGTGTGATCATGTGATGTATCTGACCCCAGGAATGTGTCAATAAAGTTTCCCCTTCCTGGCACAATGAATTCACGGTGTTCTTATTTCAATTTCCAGGAGTGTAATTAGAATTTTGGTAAGTAACATCTCGTTTCTTAAATGTTTTACATTATCACTTAAGAATACAGTTACAGTTAAACATTCTGGTGACTTTTGAGTGCGCTAATGTTTACATTTTATTTTCTTAGCAGGTTGACAGGAGGTGTGAGGGAGCGGCGACATATTCTAGAAGAAAAACGCTAGTGCTGTGCACATAGCATTCTTCACACCGAATGTATCTACGTACAGTGGATGACTGCATTAATAATTAGAATTTTTGGTAAGTAACAGCTCGATTCTTAAATACTTTTACATTAACATTTAAGAATACAGTTACAGTTAAACATTCTGGTGACTTTGGAATGCGCTAATGTTTACATTTTCTTTTCTTAGCAGGTTGACAGGAGGTGTGAGGGAGCGGCGACATATTATAGAAGAAAATCGCTAGTGCTATGCACATAGCATTCTTCACACCGAATGTATCTACGTACAGTGGATGACTGCGTGAATAATTAGATTTTTGGTAAGTACCAGCTCGATTTTTAAATATTTTTACATTATCAGTTAAGAATACTGTTACAGTTAAACTTTCTGTTGACCTTGGTGTGCGCTAAGATTTACATTTTCTTTTCTTAGCCGGTTGACAGGAGATGTGTGTGAGAGCGGCGACATTTTATAGAGGAAAATCGCTAGTGCTATGCACATAGCATTCTTCACACCGAATGTATCTACGTACAGTGGATGACTGCGTGAATAATTAGATTTTTGGTAAGTAACAGCTCGATTCTTAAATATTTTTACATTATCATTAAAGAATACAGTTACAGTTAAACATTCTGGTGACTTTGGAGTGCGCTAATGCTTACATTTTCTTTCCTTAGCAGGTTGACAGGAGATGTGTGGGAGCGGCGACATATTCTAGAAGAAAAACGCTAGTGCTGTGCACATAGCATTCTTCACACCGAATGTATCTACGTACAGTGGATGACTGCGTGAATAATTAGATTTTTGGTAAGTAACAGCTCGATTTTTAAATATTTTTACATTATCAGTTAAGAATACTGTTACAGTTAAACTTTCTGTTCACCTTGGTGTGCGCTAATATTTACATTTTCTTTTCTTAGCCGGTTGACAGGAGATGTGTGTGAGAGCGGCGACATTTTATTGAGGAAAATCGCTAGTGCTATGCACATAGCATTCTTCACACCGAATGTATCTACGTACGGTTGATGAATGCGTGAATAATTAGATTTTTGGTTAGTAACAGCTCGATTCTCAAATATTTTTACATTATCATTTAAGAATACAGTTACAGTTAAACATTCTGGTGACTTTGGAGTGCGGTAATGTTTACATTTTCTTTTCTTAGCAGGTTGACAGGAGATGTGTGGGAGCGGCGACATATTCTAGAAGAAAATCGCTAGTGCTGTGCACATAGCATTCTTCACACCGAATTTATCTACGTACTGTGGATGACTGCGTGTATAGTTAGTTTTTTTTGTAAGTAACAGTTCGATGTTTAAATATTTTTATATTTTCATTTAAGAATGCTGATACAATTACACATTCTAGTGACCTCAGAAAGCGCTAATGTATACATTTTCGTTTCTTAGCAGGTTGACAGGAGATGTGTGGGAGCGGCGACATATTCTAGAAGAAATTCCATAGTGCTGTGCACATAAGATTCTTCAAACCGAATGTATATATGTACAGTGGACGCCATCGTCAATAATGAGATTTTTGGTAAGTAACAACTCGATTCTTAAATATTTTTACGTTATCATTTAAGAATACAAATACAGTTAAACATTCTGGTGATTTTGAAGTGCGCTAATGTTTACATTTTCTTTTCTTAGCAGGTTGACAGGAGATGTGTGGGAGCGGCGACATATTCTAGAAGAAAAACGCTAGTGCTGTGCACATAGCATTCTTCACACCGAATATATCTACGTATAGTGGATGACTGCGTTAATAATTAGAATTTTGGTAAGTAACAGCTCGTTTCTTAAATATTTTTACATTATCATTTAAGAATACAGTTACAGTTAAACATTCTGGTGACTTTGGGGTGCGCTAATGTTTACATTTTCTTTTTTTTGCAGGTTGACAGTAGATGTGTGGGAGCGGCGACATATTCTAGAAGAAAATCGCTAGTGCTGTGCACATAGCATTCTTCACACCGAATGTATCTACGTACAGTGGATGACTGCGTGAATAATTAGATTTTTGGTAAGTAACAGCTCGATTCGTAAATATTTTTACATTATCATTTAAGAATATAGTTACAGTTAAACATTCTGGTGACTTTGGAGTGCGCTAATGTTTACATTTTGTTTTCTTAGCAGGTTGACAACAGATGTGTGGGAGCGGCGACATATTCTAGAAGAAAATCGCTAGTGCTGTGCACATAGCATTCTTCACACCGAATGTATCTACGTACAGTGGATGACTGCGTGACTAATTAGATTTTTGGTAAGTAACAGCTCGTTTCTTAAATATTTTTACATTATCATTTAAGAATACAAATACAGTTAAACATTCTGGTGACTTTGAAGTGCGCTAATGTTTACATTTTCTTTTCTTAGCAGGTTGACAGGAGATGTGTGGGAGCGGCGACATATTCTAGAAGAAAAACGCTAGTGCTGGGGGGGAGGAGATTAGTGTTTAACGTCCCGTCGACAACGAGGTCATTAGAGACGGAGCGCAAGCTCGGGTGAGGGAAGGATCGGAAAGGAAATCGGCCGTGCCCTTTCAAATGAACCATCCCGGCATTTGCCTGAAGCGATTTAGGGAAATCACGGAAAACCTAAATCAGGATGGCCGGAGACGGGATTGAACCGTCGTCCTCCCGAATGCGAGTCCAGTGTGCTAACCACTGCGCCACCTCGCTCGGTGAACGCTAGTGCTGTGCACATAGCATTCTTCACACCGAATTTATCTACATACAGTGGATGACTGCGTAAAGAATTAGTTTTTTTTTGTAAGTAACAGTTCGATGTTTAAATATTGTTATATTTTCATTCAAGAATACAGATACAATTACATATTCTAGTGACCTAGGAAAGCGCTAATGTTTACATTTTCGTTTCTTAGCAGGTTGACAGGAGATGTGTGGGAGCGGCGACATATTCTAGAAGAAAATCGCTAGTGCTGTGCACATAAGATTCTTCAAACCGAATGTATATATGTACAGTGGACGCCTGCGTCGTTAATGAGATTTTTGGTAAGTAACAGCTCGATTCTTAAATATTTTTACATTATAATTTAAGAAAACAGTTACAGTTAAACATTCTGGTGACTTTGGAGTGCGCTAATGTTTACATTTTCTTTTCTTAGCAGGTTGACAGGAGATATGTGGGAGCGGCGACATATTCTAGAAGAAAAACGCTAGTGCTGTGCACATAGCATTCTTCACACCGAATGTATCTACGTACAGTGGATGACTGCGTGAATAATTATGTTTTTGGTGAGTAACAGCTCGATTTCGAAATATTTTTAAATTATCATTTAAGAATACAGTTACAGTTAAACATTGTGGTGACTTTGGAGTGCGCTAATGTTTACATTTTCTTTTCTTAGCAGGTTGACAGGAGATGTGTGTGAGAGCGGCGACATATTATAGAAGAAAATCGCTAGTGCTATGCACATAGCATTCTTCACACCGAATGTATCTACGTACAGTGGATGACTGCGTGAATAATTAGATTTTTGGTAAGTAACAGCTCGATTCTTAAATATTTTTACATTATCATTTAAGAATACAGTAACAGTTAAACGTTCTGGTGACTTTGGTGTGCGCTAATGTTTACATTTTCTTTTCTTAGCAGGTTGACAGGAGATGTGTGGGAGCGGCGAGATATTCTAGAAGAAAATCGCTAGTGCTGTGCACATAGCATTCTTTACACCGAATGTATCTACGTACAGCGGATGACTGCGTGACTAATTAGATTTTTGGTAAGTAACACTTCGATTCTTAAATATTTTTACATTATCATTTAAGAATACAGTTACAGTTAAACATTCTGGTGACTTTGGAGTGCGCTAATGCTTACATTTTCTTTCCTTAGGAGGTTGACAGGAAATGTGTGGGAGCGGCGACATATTCTGGGAAGAAAAACGATAGTGCTGTGCACATAGCATTCTTCACACCGAATAGATCTACGTACAGTGGATGACTGCGTGAATAATTATTTTTTTTGTAAGTAACAGTTCGATGTTTAAATATTGTTATATTTTCATTTAAGAATACAGATACAATTACACATTCTGGTGACTTTGGAGTGCGCTAATGTTTTCATTTTCTTTCCTTCGCAGATTGACATGAGATGTGTGGTAGCGGCGACATATTTTAGAAGAAAAACGCTAGTGCTGTGCACATAGCATTCTTCACACCGAATGTATCTACGTACAGTGTATAACTGCGTTAATTCACTCCTGGAAATGGAAAAAAGAACACATTGACACCGGTGTGTCAGACCCACCATACATGCTCCGGACATTGCGAGAGGGCTGTACAAGCAATGATGACACGCACGGCACAGCGGACACACCAGGAACCGCGGTGTTGGCCGTCGAATGGCGCTAGCTGCGCAGCATTTGTGCACCGCCGCCGTCAGTGTCAGCCAGTTTGCCGTGGCATACGGAGCTCCATCGCAGTCTTTAACACTGGTAGCATGCCGCGACAGCGTGGACGTGAACCGTATGTGCAGTTGACGGACTTTGAGCGAGGGCGTATAGTGGGCATGCGGGAGGCCGGGTGGACGTACCGCCGAATTGCTCAACACGTGGGGCGTGAGGTCTCCACAGTACATCGATGTTGTCGCCAGTGGTCGGCGGAAGGTGCACGTGCCCGTCGACCTGGGACCGGACCGCAGCGACGCACGGATGCACGGCAAGACCGTAGGATCCTACGCAGTGCCGTAGGGGACCGCACCGCCACTTCCCAGCAAATTAGGGACACTGTTGCTCCTGGGGTATCGGCGAGGACCATTCGCAACCGTCTCCATGAAGCTGGGCTACGGTCCCGCACACCGTTAGGCCGTCTTCCGCTCACGCCCCAACATCGTGCAGCCCGCCTCCAGTGGTGTCGCGACAGGCGTGAATGGAGGGACGAATGGAGACGTGTCGTCTTCAGCGATGAGAGTCGCTTCTGCCTTGGTGCCAATGATGGTCGTATGCGTGTTTGGCGCCGTGCAGGTGAGCGCCACAATCAGGACTGCATACGACCGAGGCACACAGGGCAAACACCCAGCGTCATGGTGTGGGGAGCGATCTCCTACACTGGCCGTACACCACTGGTGATCGTCGAGGGGACACTGAATAGTGCACGGTACATCCAAACCGTCATCGAACCCATCGTTCTACCATTCCTAGACCGGCAAGGGATCTTACTGTTCCAACAGGACAATGCACGTCCGCATGTATCCTGTGCCACCCAACGTGCTCTAGAAGGTGTAAGTCAACTACCCTGGCCAGCAAGATCTCCGGATCTGTCCCCCATTGAGCATGTTTGGGACTGGATGAAGCGTCGTCTCACGCGGTCTGCACGTCCAGCACGAACGCTGGTCCAACTGAGGCGCCAGGTGGAAATGGCATGGCAAGCCGTTCCACAGGACTACATCCAGCATCTCTACGATCGTCTCCATGGGAGAATAGCAGCCTGCATTGCTGCGAAAGGTGGATATACACTGTACTAGTGCCGACATTGTGCATGCTCTGTTGCCTGTGTCTATGTGCCTGTGGTTCTGTCAGTGTGATCATGTGATGTATCTGACCCCAGGAATGTGTCAATAAAGTTTCCCCTTCCTGGCACAATGAATTCACGGTGTTCTTATTTCAATTTCCAGGAGTGTAATTAGAATTTTGGTAAGTAACATCTCGTTTCTTAAATGTTTTACATTATCACTTAAGAATACAGTTACAGTTAAACATTCTGGTGACTTTTGAGTGCGCTAATGTTTACATTTTATTTTCTTAGCAGGTTGACAGGAGGTGTGAGGGAGCGGCGACATATTCTAGAAGAAAAACGCTAGTGCTGTGCACATAGCATTCTTCACACCGAATGTATCTACGTACAGTGGATGACTGCATTAATAATTAGAATTTTTGGTAAGTAACAGCTCGATTCTTAAATATTTTTACATTAACATTTAAGAATACAGTTACAGTTAAACATTCTGGTGACTTTGGAATGCGCTAATGTTTACATTTTCTTTTCTTAGCAGGTTGACAGGAGGTGTGAGGGAGCGGCGACATATTATAGAAGAAAATCGCTAGTGCTATGCACATAGCATTCTTCACACCGAATGTATCTACGTACAGTGGATGACTGCGTGAATAATTAGATTTTTGGTAAGTACCAGCTAGATTTTTAAATATTTTTACATTATCAGTTAAGAATACTGTTACAGTTAAACTTTCTGTTGACCTTGGTGTGCGCTAATATTTACATTTTCTTTTCTTAGCCGGTTGACAGGAGATGTGTGTGAGAGCGGCGACATTTTATAGAGGAAAATCGCTAGTGCTATGCACATAGCATTCTTCACACCGAATGTATCTACGTACAGTGGATGACTGCGTGAATAATTAGATTTTTGGTAAGTAACAGCTCGATTCTTAAATATTTTTACATTATCATTAAAGAATACAGTTACAGTTAAACATTCTGGTGACTTTGGAGTGCGCTAATGCACACATTTTCTTTCCTTAGCAGGTTGACAGGAGATGTGTGGGAGCGGCGACATATTCTAGAAGAAAAACGCTAGTGCTGTGCACATAGCATTCTTCACACCGAATGTATCTACGTACAGTGGATGACTGCGTGAATAATTATATTTTTGGTAAGTAACAGCTCGATTTTTAAATATATTTACATTATCATTTAAGAATACAGTTACAGTTAAACATTCTGGTCACTTTGAGTGCGCTAATGTTTACATTTTATTTTCTTAGCAGGTTGACAGGAGATGTGTGGGAGCGACGACATATTCTAGAAGAAAATCGCTAGTGCTGTGCACATAGCATTCTTCACACCGACTGTATCTACGTATAGTGGATGAATGCGTGAATAATTAGATTTTTGGTAAGTAACAGCTCGATTTTTAAATATTTTTACATTATCATTTAAGAATACTGTTACAGTTAAACATTCTGGTGACCTTGGTGTGCGCTAATGTTTACATTTTCGTTTCTTAGCAGGTTGACAGGAGATGTGTGTGAGAGCGGCGGCATATTATAGAAGAAAATCGCTAGTGCTATGCACATAGCATTCTTCACACCGAATGTATCTACGTACAGTGGATGACTGCGTGAATAATTAGATTTTTGGTAAGTAACAGCTCGATTTTTAAATATTTTTACATTATCAGTTAAGAATACAGTTACAGTTAAACATTCTGGTGACTTTGGAGTGCGCTAAGGTATACATTTTATTTTCTTAGCAGGTTGACAGGAGATGTGTGGGAGCGGCGACATATTCTAGAAGAAAATCGCTAGTGCTGTGCACATAGCATTCTTCACACCGAAAGTATCTACGTACAGTGGATAACTGCGTGAATAATTAGATTTTTGGTAAGTAACAGCTCGATTCTTAAATATTTTTACATTATCATTTAAGAATACAGTTAGAGTTAAACATTCTGGTGACTTTGGAGTGCGGTAATGTTTACATTTTCTTTTCTTAGCAGGTTGACGGGAGATGTGTGGGAGCGGCGACATATTCTAGAAGAAAATCGCTAGTGCTGTGCACATAGCATTCTTCACACCGAATTTATCTACGTACTGTGGATGACTGCGTGTATAGTTAGTTTTTTTTGTAAGTAACAGTTCGATGTTTAAATATTTTTATATTTTCATTTAAGAATGCTGATACAATTACACATTCTAGTGACCTCAGAAAGCGCTAATGTATACATTTTCGTTTCTTAGCAGGTTGACAGGAGATGTGTGGGAGGGGCGACATATTCTAGAAGAAATTCCATAGTGCTGTGCACATAAGATTCTTCAAACCGAATGTATATATGTACAGTGGACGCCATCGTCAATAATGAGATTTTTGGTAAGTAACAACTCGATTCTTAAATATTTTTACATTATCATTTAAGAATACAAATACAGTTAAACATTCTGGTGATTTTGAAGTGCGCTAATGTTTACATTTTCTTTTCTTAGCAGGTTGACAGGAGATGTGTGGGAGCGGCGACATATTCTAGAAGAATAACGCTAGTGCTGTGCACATAGCATTCTTCACACCGAATATATCTACGTATAGTGGATGACTGCGTTAATAATTAGAATTTTGGTAAGTAACAGCTCGTTTCTTAAATATTTTTACATTATCATTTAAGAATACAAATACAGTTAAACATTCTGGTGACTTTGAAGTGCGCTAATGTTTACATTTTCTTTTCTTAGCAGGTTGACAGGAGATGTGTGGGAGCGGCGACATATTCTAGAAGAAAAACGCTAGTGCTGTGCACATAGCATTCTTCACACCGAATTTATCTACGTACAGTGGATGACTGCGTAAAGAATTAGTTTTTTTTGTAAGTAACAGTTCGATGTTTAAATATTGTTATATTTTCATTCAAGAATACAGATACAATTACATATTCTAGTGACCTAGGAAAGAGCTAATGTTTACATTTTCGTTTCTTAGCAGGTTGACAGGAGATGTGTGGGAGCGGCGACATATTCTAGAAGAAAATCGCTAGTGCTGTGCACATAAGATTCTTCAAACCGAATGTATATATGTACAGTGGACGCCTGCGTCATTAATGAGATTTTTGGTAAGTAACAGCTCGATTCTTAAATATTTTTACATTATAATTTAAGAAAACAGTTACAGTTAAACATTCTGGTGACTTTGGAGTGCGCCAATGTTTACATTTTCTTTTCTTAGCAGGTTGACAGGAGATGTGTGGCAGCGGCGACATATTCTAGAAGAAAAACGGGAGTGCTGTGCACATAGCATTCTTCACACCGAATGTATCTACGTACAGTGGATGACTGCGTGAATAATTAGATTTTTGGTAAGTAACAGCTCGATTCTTAAATATTTTTACATTATCATTTAAGAATACAGTTACAGTGAAAAATTCCTGTGACTTTGGAGTGCTCTAATGTTTACATTTTATTTTCTTAACAGGTTGACAGGAGATGTGTGGGAGCGGCGACATATTCTAGAAGAAGAACGCTAGTGCTGTGCACATAAGATTCTTCACACCGAATGTATATATGTACAGTGGCTGACTGCGTGATGAATTAGACTTTTGGTAAGTAACTGCTCGATTCTAATATTTTTAGATTATCATTTAAGAATACAGTTACAGTTAAACATTCTGGTGACTTTGGAGTGCGCTAATGTTTACATTTTCTTTTCTTAGCACGTTGACAGGAGAAGTGTGGCAGCGACGACATATTCTAGAAGAAAAGCGCTAGTGCTGTGCACATAGCATTCTTCACACCGAATGTATCTACGTACAGTGGATGACTGCGTTAATAATTATATTTTTGGTAAGTAACAGCACGATTCTTAAATATTTTTACAGTATCATTTAAGAATACAGTCACAATTAAACATTCTGGTGACTTTGGGGTCCGCTAATGGTTACATTTTCTTTTATTTGCAGGGTGACAGTAGATGTGTGGGAGCGGCGACATATCCTAGAAGAAAAACGCTAGTGCTGTGCACATGGCATTCTTCACACCGAATGTATCTACGTACAGTGGATGACTGCGTGAATAATTAGATTTTTTGTCAATAACAGCTCGATTCTTAAATATTTTTACATTTTCATTTAAGAGTACAGTTACACTTAAGTATTCTGGTGACTTTGGAGTGTGCTAATGTTTACATTTTATTTTCTTAGCAGGTTGACAGGAGATGTGTGGGAGCGACGACATATTCTAGAAGAAAATCGCTAGTGCTGTGCACATAGCATTCTTCACACCGGATGTATCTACGTACAGTGGATTAATGCGTGAATAATTAGATTTTTGGTAAGTAACAGCTCGATTCTAAAATATTTTTACATTATCATTTTAGAATACAGTTACAGTTAAACATTGTGGTGACTTAGGAGTGCGCTAATGTTTACATTTTATTTTCTTAGCAGGTTGACAGGAGATGAGGAGATGTGTGGGAGCGGCGACATATTCTAGAAGAAAATCGCTAGTGCTGTGCACATAGCATTCTTCACACCGAATGTATGTACGTACAGTGGATGAATGCGTGAATAATTAGATTTTTGGTAAGTAACAGCTCGATTCTTAAATATTTTTTACATTATCATTTAAGAATACAGTTACAGTTAAACATTCTGTTGACTTTGGAGTGCTCTAATGTTTACATTTTCTTTTCTTAGCAGGTTGACAGGAGAAGTGTGACAGCGACGACATATACTAGAAGAAAAACGCTAGTGCTGTACACATAGCATTCTTCATACCGAATGTATCTACGTACAGTGGATGACTGCGTTAATTATTAGAATTTTGGTAAGTAACAGCTCGTTTCTTAAATATTTTTACATTATCATTTAAGAATACAGTTACAGTTAAACATTCTGGTGACTTTGGGGTGCGCTAATGGTTACAATTTCTTTTATTTGCTGGTTGACAGTAGATGTGTGGGAGCGGGGACATATCCTAGAAGAAAATCGCTAGTGCTGTGCACATAGCATTCTTCACACCGAATGTATCTACGTACAGTGGATGACTGCGTGAATAATTAGATTTTTGGTAAGTAAGAGCTCGATTCTTAAATATTTTTACATTATCATTTAAGAATACTAATACAGTTAAACATTCTGGTGACTTTGGAGTGCGCTAATGTTAACATTTTCTTTTCTTAGCAGGTTGACAGGAGATGAGTGTGAGAACGGCGACATATTCTAGAAGAAAAACGCTAGTGCTGTGCACATACCTTTCTTCAGACCGAATGTATCTACGTACAGTGGATGACTGCGTGAATAATTATATTTTTGGTAAGTAACAGCTCGATTCTTAAATATTTTTACATTATCATTTAAGAATACAGTTACAGTTAAACATTCTGGTGACTTTGGAGTGCGCTAATGTGTACATTTTCTTTTCTTAGCAGGTTGACAGGAGATGTGTGGGAGCGGCGACATATTCTAGAAGAAAATCGCTAGTGCTGTGCATATAGCATTCTTCACATCGAATGTATCTACGTACAGTGGATGACTGCGTGAATAATTAGATTTTTGGTAAGTAACAGCTCGATTCTTAAATATTTTTACATTATCATTTAAGAATACAGTTACAATTAAACATTCTGGTGAACTTGGGTGCGCTAATGTTTACATTTTCTTTTCTTAGCGTGTTGACAGGAGATGTGTGGGATCGGCGACATATTCTAGAAGAAAATCGCTAGTGCTGTGCACATAGCATTGTTCACACCGAATGTAACTACGTACAGTGGATGACAGCGTGAATAATTAGATTTTTGGTAAGTAACAGCTCGATTCTTAAATATTTTTACATTATCATTTAAGAATACAGTTACAGGTAAACATTCTGGTGACTTTGGAGTGCGCTAATGTTGACATTTTATTTTCTTAGCAGGTTGACAGGAGATGAGGAGATGTGTGGGAGTGGCGACATATTCTAGAAGAAAATCGCTAGTGCTGTGCACATAGCATACTTGACACCGAATGTATCTACGTACAGTAGATGACTGCGTAAAGAATTAGTTTTTTTTGTAAGTAACAGCTCGATTCTTAAATATTCTTACATTATCATTTAAGAATACAGTTACAGTTAAACATTCTGGTGACTTTGGAGTGCGCTAATGTTAACATTTTCTTTTCTTAGCAGTTTGACAGGAGATGTGTGGGAGCGGCGACATATCCTAGAAGAAAATCGCTAGTGCTGTGCACATAGCATTCTTCACACCGAATGTATCTACGTACAGTGGATGACTGCGTGAATAATTAGATTTTTGGTAAGTAACACCTCGATTCCTAAATATTTTTACATTATCATTTAAGAATACAGTTACTGTTAAACATTCTGGTGACTTTGTAGTGCGCTAATGTTTACATTTTCTTTTCTTAGGAGGTTGACAGGAGATGTCTGTGAGAGCGGCGACATATTCTAGAAGAAAAACGCTAATGCTGTGCACATAGCATTCTTCACACCGAATGTATCTACGTACAGTGGATGACTGCGTGAATAATTATATTTTTGGTAAGTAACAGCTCGATTCTTAAATATCTTTACATTATCATTTAAGAATACAGTTACAGGTAAACATTCTGGTGACTTTGGAGTGCGCTAATGTTTACATTTTATTTTCTTAGCAGTTTGACAGGAGATGTGTGGGAGCGGCGACATATCCTAGAAGAAAATCGCTAGTGCTGTGCACATAGCATTCTTCACACCGAATGTATCTACGTACAGTGGATGACTGCGTGAATAATTAGATTTTTGGTAAGTAACACCTCGATTCTTAAATATTTTTACATTATCATTTAAGAATACAGTTACTGTTAAACATTCTGGTGACTTTGTAGTGCGCTAATGTTTACATTTTCTTTTCTTAGGAGGTTGACAGGAGATGTCTGTGAGAGCGGCGACATATTCTAGAAGAAAAACGCTAATGCTGTGCACATAGCATTCTTCACACCGAATGTATCTACGTACAGTGGATGACTGCGTGAATAGTTAGATTTTTGGTAAGTAACAGCTCGATTCTTAATAATTTTTACATTATCATTTAAGAATACAGTTACAGTTATACATTCTGATGACTTTGGAGTGCGCTAATGTTTACATTTTCTTTTCTTAGTAGGTTGACAGGAGATGTGTGGAAGCGGCGACATTTTCTAGAAGAAAATCGCTAGTGCTGTGCACATAGGATTCTTCACACTGAATGTATCTACGTACAGTGGATGACTGCGTGACTAATTAGATTTTTGGTAAGTAACAGCTCGATTCTTAAATATTTTTAAATTATCATTTAAGAATACTGTTACAGTTAAACATACTGGTGACTTTGGAGTGCGCTAATGTGTACATTTTCTTTTCTTAGCAGGTTGACTGGAGATGTGTGTGAGCGGCGACATATTCTAGAAGAAAATCGCTAGTGCTGTGCATATAGCATTATTCACATCGAATGTATCTACGTACGGTGGATGACTGCGTGAATAATTAGGTTTTTGGTAAGTAACAGCTCGATTCTTAAATATTTTTACATTATCATTTAAGAATACAGTTACAGTTAAACATTCTGGTGACCTTGGGTGCGCTAATGTTTACATTTTCTTTTCTTAGCAGGTTGACAGGAGAAGTGTGACAGCGACGACATATACTAGAAGAAAAACGCTAGTGCTGTACACATAGCATTCTTCATACCGAATGTATCTACGTACAGTGGATGACTGCGTTAATTATTAGAATTTTGGTAAGTAACAGCTCGTTTCTTAAATATTTTTACATTATCATTTAAGAATACAGTTACAGTTAAACATTCTGGTGACTTTGGGGTGCGCTAATGGTTACAATTTCTTTTATTTGCTGGTTGACAGTAGATGTGTGGGAGCGGGGACGTATCCTAGAAGAAAAACGCTAGTGCTGTGCACATAGCATTCTTCAGACCGAATGTATCTACGTACAGTGGATGACTGCGTGAATAATTAGATTTTTGGTAAGTAACAGCTCGATTCTTAAATATTTTTACATTATCTTTTAAGAATACAAATACAGTTAAACATTCTGGTGACTTTGGAGTGCGCTAATGTTATTATTTTCTTTTCTTAGCAGGTTGACAGGAGATGAGTGTGAGAACGGCGACATATTCTAGAAGAAAAACGCTAATGCTGTGCACATAGCATTCTTCAGACCGAATGTATCTACGTACAGTGGATGACTGCGTGAATAATTATATTTTTGGTAAGTAACAGCTCGATTCTTAAATATTTTTACATTATCATTTAAGAATACAGTTAGAGTTAAACATTCTGGTGACTTTGATTTGCGGTAATGTTTACATTTTCTTTTCTTAGCAGATTGACAGGAGAAGTGTGGCAGCGACGACATATACTAGAAGAAAAACGCTAGTGCTGTACACATAGCATTCTTCACACCGAATGTATCTACGTACAGTGGATGACTGCGTGAATAATTAGATTTTTGGTAAGTAACAGCTCGATTCTTAAATATTTTTACATTATCATTTAAGAATACAGTTACAGTTAAACATTCTGGTGACTTTGGGGTGCGCTAATGGTTACAATTTCTTTTATTTGCTGGTTGACAGTAGATGTGTGGGAGCGGGGACATATCCTAGAAGAAAATCGCTAGTGCTGTGCACATAGCATTCTTCACACCGAATGTATCTACGTACAGTGGATGACTGCGTGAATAATTAGATTTTTGGTAAGTAAGAGCTCGATTCTTAAATATTTTTACATTATCATTTAAGAATACTAATACAGTTAAACATTCTGGTGACTTTGGAGTGCGCTAATGTTAACATTTTCTTTTCTTAGCAGGTTGACAGGAGATGAGTGTGAGAACGGCGACATATTCTAGAAGAAAAACGCTAGTGCTGTGCACATACCTTTCTTCAGACCGAATGTATCTACGTACAGTGGATGACTGCGTGAATAATTATATTTTTGGTAAGTAACAGCTCGATTCTTAAATATTTTTACATTATCATTTAAGAATACAGTTACAGTTAAACATTCTGGTGACTTTGGAGTGCGCTAATGTGTACATTTTCTTTTCTTAGCAGGTTGACAGGAGATGTGTGGGAGCGGCGACATATTCTAGAAGAAAATCGCTAGTGCTGTGCATATAGCATTCTTCACATCGAATGTATCTACGTACAGTGGATGACTGCGTGAATAATTTGATTTTTGGTAAGTAACAGCTCGATTCTTAAATATTTTTACATTATCATTTAAGAATACAGTTACAATTAAACATTCTGGTGAACTTGGGTGCGCTAATGTTTACATTTTCTTTTCTTAGCGTGTTGACAGGAGATGTGTGGGATCGGCGACATATTCTAGAAGAAAATCGCTAGTGCTGTGCACATAGCATTCTTCACACCGAATGTAACTACGTACAGTGGATGACAGCGTGAATAATTAGATTTTTGGTAAGTAACAGCTCGATTCTTAAATATTTTTACATTATCATTTAAGAATACAGTTACAGGTAAACATTCTGGTGACTTTGGAGTGCGCTAATGTTGACATTTTATTTTCTTAGCAGGTTGACAGGAGATGAGGAGATGTGTGGGAGCGGCGACATATTCTAGAAGAAAATCGCTAGTGCTGTGCACATAGCATACTTGACACCGAATGTATCTACGTACAGTAGATGACTGCGTAAAGAATTAGTTTTTTTTGTAAGTAACAGCTCGATTCTTAAATATTCTTACATTATCATTTAAGAATACAGTTACAGTTAAACATTCTGGTGACTTTGGAGTGCGCTAATGTTAACATTTTCTTTTCTTAGCAGTTTGACAGGAGATGTGTGGGAGCGGCGACATATCCTAGAAGAAAATCGCTAGTGCTGTGCACATAGCATTCTTCACACCGAATGTATCTACGTACAGTGGATGACTGCGTGAATAATTAGATTTTTGGTAAGTAACACCTCGATTCCTAAATATTTTTACATTATCATTTAAGAATACAGTTACTGTTAAACATTCTGGTGACTTTGTAGTGCGCTAATGTTTACATTTTCTTTTCTTAGGAGGTTGACAGGAGATGTCTGTGAGAGCGGCGACATATTCTAGAAGAAAAACGCTAATGCTGTGCACATAGCATTCTTCACACCGAATGTATCTACGTACAGTGGATGACTGCGTGAATAATTATATTTTTGGTAAGTAACAGCTCGATTCTTAAATATCTTTACATTATCATTTAAGAATACAGTTACAGGTAAACATTCTGGTGACTTTGGAGTGCGCTAATGTTTACATTTTATTTTCTTAGCAGTTTGACAGGAGATGTGTGGGAGCGGCGACATATCCTAGAAGAAAATCGCTAGTGCTGTGCACATAGCATTCTTCACACCGAATGTATCTACGTACAGTGGATGACTGCGTGAATAATTAGATTTTTGGTAAGTAACACCTCGATTCTTAAATATTTTTACATTATCATTTAAGAATACAGTTACTGTTAAACATTCTGGTGACTTTGTAGTGCGCTAATGTTTACATTTTCTTTTATTAGGAGGTTGACAGGAGATGTCTGTGAGAGCGGCGACATATTCTAGAAGAAAAACGCTAATGCTGTGCACATAGCATTCTTCACACCGAATGTATCTACGTACAGTGGATGACTGCGTGAATAGTTAGATTTTTGGTAAGTAACAGCTCGATTCTTAATAATTTTTACATTATCATTTAAGAATACAGTTACAGTTATACATTCTGATGACTTTGGAGTGCGCTAATGTTTACATTTTCTTTTCTTAGTAGGTTGACAGCAGATGTGTGGAAGCGGCGACATTTTCTAGAAGAAAATCGCTAGTGCTGTGCACATAGGATTCTTCACACTGAATGTATCTACGTACAGTGGATGACTGCGTGACTAATTAGATTTTTGGTAAGTAACAGCTCGATTCTTAAATATTTTTAAATTATCATTTAAGAATACTGTTACAGTTAAACATACTGGTGACTTTGGAGTGCGCTAATGTGTACATTTTCTTTTCTTAGCAGGTTGACTGGAGATGTGTGTGAGCGGCGACATATTCTAGAAGAAAATCGCTAGTGCTGTGCATATAGCATTATTCACATCGAATGTATCTACGTACGGTGGATGACTGCGTGAATAATTAGGTTTTTGGTAAGTAACAGCTCGATTCTTAAATATTTTTACATTATCATTTAAGAATACAGTTACAGTTAAACATTCTGGTGACCTTGGGTGCGCTAATGTTTACATTTTCTTTTCTTAGCAGGTTGACAGGAGAAGTGTGACAGCGACGACATATACTAGAAGAAAAACGCTAGTGCTGTACACATAGCATTCTTCATACCGAATGTATCTACGTACAGTGGATGACTGCGTTAATTATTAGAATTTTGGTAAGTAACAGCTCGTTTCTTAAATATTTTTACATTATCATTTAAGAATACAGTTACAGTTAAACATTCTGGTGACTTTGGGGTGCGCTAATGGTTACAATTTCTTTTATTTGCTGGTTGACAGTAGATGTGTGGGAGCGGGGACGTATCCTAGAAGAAAAACGCTAGTGCTGTGCACATAGCATTCTTCAGACCGAATGTATCTACGTACAGTGGATGACTGCGTGAATAATTAGATTTTTGGTAAGTAACAGCTCGATTCTTAAATATTTTTACATTATCTTTTAAGAATACAAATACAGTTAAACATTCTGGTGACTTTGGAGTGCGCTAATGTTATTATTTTCTTTTCTTAGCAGGTTGACAGGAGATGAGTGTGAGAACGGCGACATATTCTAGAAGAAAAACGCTAGTGCTGTGCACATAGCATTCTTCAGACCGAATGTATCTACGTACAGTGGATGACTGCGTGAATAATTATATTTTTGGTAAGTAACAGCTCGATTCTTAAATATTTTTACATTATCATTTAAGAATACAGTTAGAGTTAAACATTCTGGTGACTTTGATTTGCGGTAATGTTTACATTTTCTTTTCTTAGCAGATTGACAGGAGAAGTGTGGCAGCGACGACATATACTAGAAGAAAATCGCTAGTGCTGTACACATAGCATTCTTCACACCGAATGTATCTACGTACAGTGGATGACTGCGTGAATAATTAGATTTTTGGTAAGTAACAGCTCGATTCTTAAATATTTTTACATTATCATTTAAGAATACAGTTACAGTTAAACATTCTGGTGACTTTGGGGTGCGCTAATGGTTACAATTTCTTTTATTTGCTGGTTGACAGTAGATGTGTGGGAGCGGGGACATATCCTAGAAGAAAAACGCTAGTGCTGTGCACATAGCATTCTTCACACCGAATGTATCTACGTACAGTGGATGACTGCGTGAATAATTAGATTTTTGGTAAGTAACAGCTCGATTCTTAAATATTTTTACATTATCATTTAAGAATACAGTTACAATTAAACATTCTGGTGAACTTGGGTGCGCTAATGTTTACATTTTCTTTTCTTAGCGTGTTGACAGGAGATGTGTGGGATCGGCGACATATTCTAGAAGAAAATCGCTAGTGCTGTGCACATAGCATTCTTCACACCGAATGTAACTACGTACAGTGGATGACAGCGTGAATAATTAGATTTTTGGTAAGTAACAGCTCGATTCTTAAATATTTTTACATTATCATTTAAGAATACAGTTACAGGTAAACATTCTGGTGACTTTGGAGTGCGCTAATGGTGACATTTTATTTTCTTAGCAGGTTGACAGGAGATGAGGAGATGTGTGGGAGCGGCGACATATTCTAGAAGAAAATCGCTAGTGCTGTGCACATAGCATACTTGACACCGAATGTATCTACGTACAGTAGATGACTGCGTAAAGAATTAGTTTTTTTTGTAAGTAACAGCTCGATTCTTAATTATTCTTACATTATCATTTAAGAATACAGTTACAGTTAAACATTCTGGTGACTTTGGAGTGCGCTAATGTTAACATTTTCTTTTCTTAGCAGTTTGACAGGAGATGTGTGGGAGCGGCGACATATCCTAGAAGAAAATCGCTAGTGCTGTGCACATAGCATTCTTCACACCGAATGTATCTACGTACAGTGGATGACTGCGTGAATAATTAGATTTTTGGTAAGTAACACCTCGATTCCTAAATATTTTTACATTATCATTTAAGAATACAGTTACTGTTAAACATTCTGGTGACTTTGTAGTGCGCTAATGTTTACATTTTCTTTTCTTAGGAGGTTGACAGGAGATGTCTGTGAGAGCGGCGACATATTCTAGAAGAAAAACGCTAATGCTGTGCACATAGCATTCTTCACACCGAATGTATCTACGTACAGTGGATGACTGCGTGAATAATTATATTTTTGGTAAGTAACAGCTCGATTCTTAAATATTTTTACATTATCATTTAAGAATACAGTTACAGGTAAACATTCTGGTGACTTTGGAGTGCGCTAATGTTTACATTTTATTTTCTTAGCAGTTTGACAGGAGATGTGTGGGAGCGGCGACATATCCTAGAAGAAAATCGCTAGTGCTGTGCACATAGCATTCTTCACACCGAATGTATCTACGTACAGTGGATGACTGCGTGAATAATTAGATTTTTGGTAAGTAACACCTCGATTCTTAAATATTTTTACATTATCATTTAAGAATACAGTTACTGTTAAACATTCTGGTGACTTTGTAGTGCGCTAATGTTTTCATTTTCTTTTCTTAGGAGGTTGACAGGAGATGTCTGTGAGAGCGGCGACATATTCTAGAAGAAAAACGCTAATGATGTGCACATAGCATTCTTCACACCGAATGTATCTACGTACAGTGGATGACTGCGTGAATAGTTAGATTTTTGGTAAGTAACAGCTCGATTCTTAATAATTTTTACATTGTCATTTAAGAATACAGTTACAGTTATACATTCTGATGACTTTGGAGTGCGCTAATGTTTACATTTTCTTTTCTTAGTAGGTTGACAGGAGATGTGTGGAAGCGGCGACATTTTCTAGAAGAAAATCGCTAGTGCTGTGCACATAGGATTCTTCACACTGAATGTATCTACGTACAGTGGATGACTGCGTGACTAATTAGATTTTTGGTAACTAACAGCTCGATTCTTAAATATTTTTAAATTATCATTTAAGAATACTGTTACAGTTAAACATACTGGTGACTTTGGAGTGCGCTAATGTGTACATTTTCTTTTCTTAGCAGGTTGACTGGAGATGTGTGTGAGCGGCGACATATTCTAGAAGAAAATCGCTAGTGCTGTGCATATAGCATTATTCACATCGAATGTATCTACGTACGGTGGATGACTGCGTGAATAATTAGGTTTTTGGTAAGTAACAGCTCGATTCTTAAATATTTTTACATTATCATTTAAGAATACAGTTACAGTTAAACATTCTGGTGACCTTGGGTGCGCTAATGTTTACATTTTATTTTCTTAGCAGATTGACAGGAGATGTGTGGGAGCGGCGACATACTCTAGAAGAAAATCGCTAGTGCTGTGCACATAGCATTCTTCACACCGAATGTATCTACGTACAGTGGATGACTGCGTGAATAATTAGGTTTTTGGTAAGTAACAGCTCGATTCTTAAATATTTTTACATTATCATTTAAGAATACAGTTACAGATAAACATTCTGGTGACTTTGGAGTGCGCTAATGTCTACATTTTCTTTTCTTAGCAGGTTGACAGGAGATGTGTGGGAGCGGCGACATATTCTAGAAGAAAATCGCTAGTGCTGTGCACATAGCATTCTTCACACAGAATGTATCTACGTACAGTGGATGACTGCGTGAATAATTAGATTTTTGGTAAGTAACAGCTCGATTCTTAAATATTTTTACATTATCATTTCAGAATACAGTTACAGTTAAACATTCTGGTGACTTTGGGGTGCGCTAATGTTTACATTTTCTTTTATTTGCAGGTTGACAGTAGATATGTGGGAGCGGCGACATATCCAAGAAGTAAAACGCTAGTGCTGTGCACATAGCATTCTTCACACCGAATGTATCTACGTACAGTGGATGACTGCGTGAATATTCAGATTTTTGGTTAGTAACAGCTCGATTCTTAAATATTTTTACATTATCATTTAAGAATACAGTTACAGTTAAACATTCTGGTGACTTTGGAGTGCGCTAATGTTTACATTTTCTTTTCTTAGCAGGTTGACAGGAGATGTGTGGGAGCGACGACATGTTCTAGAAGAAAATCGCTTGTGCTGTGCACATAGCATTCTTCACACCGAATGTATCTACGTACAGTGGATGACTGCGTGAATAATTATATTTTTGGTAGGTAACAGCTCGATTCTTAAATATTTTTACATTATCATTTAAGAATACAGTTACAGTTAAACATTCTGGTGACTTTGGAGTGTGCTAATGTTTACATTTTATTTTCTTAGCAGGTTGACAGGAGATGTGTGGGAGCGACGACATATTCTAGAAGAAAATCGCTAGTGCTGTGCACATAGCATTCTTCACACCGAATGTATCTACGTACAGTGGATGACTGCGTGAATAATTAGATTTTTGCTAAGTAACAGCTCGATTCTTAAATATTTCTTAATTATCATTTAAGAATACAGTTACAGTTAAACATTCTGGTGACTTTGGAGTGCGCTAATGTGTACATTTTCTTTTCTTAGCAGGTTGACAGGAGATGTGTGGGAGCGGCGACATATTCTAGAAGAAAATCGCTAGTGCTGTGCATATAGCATTATTCACATCGAATGTATCTACGTACAGTGGATGAATGCGTGAATAATTAGATTTTTGGTAAGTAACAGCTCGATTCTTAAATATTTTTACATTATCATTTAGGAATACAGTTAGAGTTACACTTTCTGGTGACCTTGGGTGCGCTACTGTTTACATTTTATTTTCTTAGCAGGTTGACAGGAGATGTGTGGGAGCGGCGACATACTCTAGAAGAAAATCGCTAGTGCTGTGCACATAGCATTCTTCACACCGAATGTATCTACGTACTGTGGATGACTGCGTGAATAATTAGATTTTTGGTAAGTAACAGCTCGAATCTTAAATATTTTTACATTATCATTTAAGAATACAGTTACAGTTAAACATTCTGGTGACTTTGTAAAGCGCTAATGTTTACATTTTATTTTCTTAGCAAGTTGACAGGAGATGTGTGGGAACGGCGACATACTCTAGAAGAAAATCGCTAGTGCTGTGCACATAGCATTCTTTAGACCGAATGTATCTACGTACAGTGGATGACTGCGTGAATAATTATATTTTTGGTAAGTAACAGCTCGATTCTTAAATATTTTTACATTATCATTTAAGAATACAGTTACAGGTAAACATTCTGGTGACTTTGGAGTGGGATAATGTTTACATTTTATTTTCTTAGCTGCTTGACAGGAGATGTGTGGGAGCGGCGACATATTCTAGAAGAAAATCGCTAGTGCTGTGCACATAGCATTCTTCACACCGAATGTATCTACGTACAGTGGATGACTGCGTGAATAATGAGATTTTTGGTAAGTAACACCTCGATTCTTAAATATTTTTACATTATCATTTAAGAATACAGTTACAGTTAAACATTCTGGTGACTTTGGAGTGCGCTAATGTTTACATTTTATTTTCTAAGCAGGTTGACAGGGGATGTGTGGGAGCGGCGAAATATTCTAGAAGAAAATCGCTAGTGCTGTGCACATAGCATTCTTCACACCGAATGTATCTACGTACAGAGGATGACTGCGTGAGTAATTAGATTTTTGGTAAGTAACAGCTCGAATCTTAAATATTTTTACATTATAATTTAAGAATATTGTTACAGTTAAACATTCTGGTGATTTGGAGTGCGCTAATGTTTACATTTTATTTTCTTAGCAGGTTGACAGGAGATGTGTGGGAGCGGCGACATATTCTAGAAGAAAATTGCTAGTGCTGTGCACATAGTATTCTTCACACCGAATGTAACTACGTACAGTGGATGACTGCGTGAATAATTAGATTTTTGGTAAGTAACAGCTCGATTCTTAAATATTTTTACATTATCATTTAAGAATACAGTTACAGTTAAACATTCTGGTGACTTTGGAGTGCGCTAATGTTTACATTTTCTTTTTTTTTGCAGGTTGACAGAAGATGTGTGGGAGCGGCGACATATCCAAGAAGAAAAACGCTAGTGCTGTGCACATAGCATTCTTCACACCGAATGAATCTACGTACAGTGGATGAATGCGTGAATAATTAGATTTTTTTGTAAGTAACAGCTCGATTCTTAAACATTTTTACATTATCGTTTAAGAATACAGTTACAGTTAAACATTCTGGTGACTTTGGAGTGCGCTAATGTTTACATTTTCTTTTCTTAGCAGGTTGACAGGAGATGTGTGGGAGCGGTGACATGTTCTAGAAGAAAGTCGCTAGTGCTGTGCACATAGCATTCTTCACACCGAATGTATCTACGTACAGTGGATGACTGCGTGAATAATTATATTTTTGGTAAGTAACAGCTCGATTCTTAAATATTTTTACATTATTATTTAAGAATACAGTTAGAGTTAAGCATTCTGGTGACTTTGGAGTGTGCTAATGTTTACATTTTATTTTCTTAGCAGGTTGACAGGAGATGTGTGGGAGCGACGACATATTCTAGAAGAAAATCGCTAGTGCTGTGCACATAGCGTACTTGACACCGAATGTATCTACGTACAGTAGATGACTGCGTAAAGAATTAGTTTTTTTTGTAAGTAACAGCTCGATTCTTAAATATTCTTACATTATCATTTAAGAATACAATTACAGTTAAACATTCTGGTGACTTTGGAGTGCGCTAATGTTAACATTTTCTTTTCTTAGCAGGTTGACAGGAGATGAGTGTGAGAACGGCGACATATTCTAGAAGAAAAACGCTAGTGCTGTGCACATAGCATTCTTCAGAACGAATGTATCTACGTACAGTGGATGACTGCGTGAATAGTTAGATTTTTGGTAAGGAACAGCTCGATTCTTAAATATTTTTACATTCTCATTTAAGAATACAGTTACAGTTAAACATGCTGGTGACTTTGGAGTGCGTTATGCTTACATTTTCTTTTCTTAGTAGGTTGACAGGAGATGTGTGGAAGCGGCGACATTTTCTAGAAGAAAATCGCTAGTGCTGTGCACATAGGATTCTTCACACTGAATGTATCTACGTACAGTGGATGACTGCGTGAATAATTAGATTTTTGGTAAGTAACAGCTCGATTCTTAAATATTTTTACATTATCATTTAAGAATACTGTTACAGTTAAACATTCTGGTGACTTTGGAGTGCGCTAATGTGTACATTTTCTTTTCTTAGCAGGTTGACAGGAGATGTGTGTGAGCGGCGACATATTCTAGAAGAAAATCGCTAGTGCTGTGCATATAGCATTATTCACATCGAATGTATCTACGTACAGTGGATGACTGCGTGAATAATTAGATTTTTGGTAAGTAACAGCTCGATTCTTAAATATTTTTACATTATCATTTAAGAATACAGTTACAGTTAAACATTCTGGTGACCTTGGTTGCGCTAATGTTTACATTTTATTTTCTTAGCAGGTTGACAGGAGATGTGTGGGAGCGGCGACATACTCTAGAAGAAAATCGCTAGTGCTGTGCACATAGCATTCCTCACACCGAATGTATCTACGTACAGTGGATGACTGCGTGAATAATTAGGTTTTTGGTAAGTAACAGCTCGATTCTTAAATATTTTTACATTATCATTTAAGAATACAGTTACAGTTAAACCTTCTGGTGACTTTGGAGTGCGTTATGTTTACATTTTCTTTTCTTAGTAGGTTGACAGGAGATGTGTGGAAGCGGCGACATTTTCTAGAAGAAAATCGCTAGTGCTGTGCACATAGGATTCTTCACACTGAATGTATCTACGTACTGTGGATGACTGCGTGAATAATTAGATTTTTGGTAAGTAACAGCTCGATTCTTAAATATTTTTAAATTATCATTTAAGAATACTGTTACAGTTAAACATACTGGTGACTTTGGAGTGCGCTAATGTGTACATTTTCTTTTCTTAGCAGGTTGACTGGAGATGTGTGTGAGCGGCGACATATTCTAGAAGAAAATCGCTAGTGCTGTGCATATAGCATTATTCACATCGAATGTATCTACGTACGGTGGATGACTGCGTGAATAATTAGGTTTTTGGTAAGTAACAGCTCGATTCTTAAATATTTTTACATTATCATTTAAGAATACAGTTACAGTTAAACATTCTGGTGACCTTGGGTGCGCTAATGTTTACATTTTATTTTCTTAGCAGATTGACAGGAGATGTGTGGGAGCGGCGACATACTCTAGAAGAAAATCGCTAGTGCTGTGCACATAGCATTCTTCACACCGAATGTATCTACGTACAGTGGATGACTGCGTGAATAATTAGGTTTTTGGTAAGTAACAGCTCGATTCTTAAATATTTTTACATTATCATTTAAGAATACAGTTACAGATAAACATTCTGGTGACTTTGGAGTGCGCTAATGTTTACATTTTCTTTTCTTAGCAGGTTGACAGGAGATGTGTGGGAGCGGCGACATATTCTAGAAGAAAATCGCTAGTGCTGTGCACATAGCATTCTTCACACCGAATGTATCTACGTACAGTGGATGACTGCGTGAATAATTAGATTTTTGGTAAGTAACAGCTCGATTCTTAAATATTTTTACATTATCATTTAAGAATACAGTTACAGTTAAACATTCTGGTGACTTTGGAGTGCGCTAATGTTTACATTTTATTTTCATAGCAGGTTGACAGGAGATGTGTGGGAGCGGCGACATATTCTAGAAGAAGATCGCTAGATTTTGTGCACATAGCATTCTTCACACCGAATGTATCTACGTACAGTGGATGACTGCGTGAGTAATTAGATTTTTGGTAAGTAACAGCTCGAATCTTAAATATTTTTACATTATAATTTAAGAATATTGTTACAGTTAAACATTCTGGTGACTTTGGAGTGCGCTAATGTTTACATTTTATTTTCTTAGCAGGTTGACAGGAGATGTGTGGGAGCGGCGACATATTCTAGAAGAAAAACGCTAGTGCTGTGCACATAGCATTAGTCACACCGAATATATCTACGTACAGTGGATGACTGCGTAAAGAATTAGTTTTTTTTGTAAGTAACAGTTCGATGTTTAAATATTTTTACATTTTCATTTAAGAATACAGATACAATTACATTTTCTAGTGACCTAGGAAAGCGCTAATGTTTACATTTTCGTTTCTTAGCAGGTTGACGGGAGATGTGTGGGAGCGGCGACATATTCTAGAAGAAAATCCATAGTGCTGTGCACATAAGATTCTTCAAACCGAATGTATATATGTACAGTGGACGCCTGCGTCATTAATGAGATTTTTGGTAAGTAACAGCTCGACTCTTAAATATTTTTACATTATCATTTAAGAATACAGTTAGAGTTAAACATTCTGGTGACTTTGGATTGCGGTAATGTTTACAATTTCTTTTCTTAGCAGGTTGACAGGAGATGTGTGGGAGCGGCGACATATTCTAGAAGAAAATCGCTAGTGCTGTGCACATAGTATTCTTCACACCGAATGTAACTACGTACAGTGGATGACTGCGTGAATAATTAGATTTTTGGTAAGTAACAGCTCGATTCTTAAATATTTTTACATTATCATTTAAGAATACAGTTACAGTTAAACATTCTGGTGACTTTGGAGTGCGCTAATGTTTACATTTTCTTTTTTTTTGCAGGTTGACAGAAGATGTGTGGGAGCGGCGACATATCCAAGAAGAAAAACGCTAGTGCTGTGCACATAGCATTCTTCACACCGAATGAATCTACGTACAGTGGATGAATGCGTGAATAATTAGATTTTTTTGTAAGTAACAGCTCGATTCTTAAACATTTTTACATTATCGTTTAAGAATACAGTTACAGTTAAACATTCTGGTGACTTTGGAGTGCGCTAATGTTTACATTTTCTTTTCTTAGCAGGTTGACAGGAGATGTGTGGGAGCGGTGACATGTTCTAGAAGAAAGTCGCTAGTGCTGTGCACATAGCATTCTTCACACCGAATGTATCTACGTACAGTGGATGACTGCGTGAATAATTATATTTTTGGTAAGTAACAGCTCGATTCTTAAATATTTTTACATTATTATTTAAGAATACAGTTAGAGTTAAGCATTCTGGTGACTTTGGAGTGTGCTAATGTTTACATTTTATTTTCTTAGCAGGTTGACAGGAGATGTGTGGGAGCGACGACATATTCTAGAAGAAAATCGCTAGTGCTGTGCACATAGCGTACTTGACACCGAATGTATCTACGTACAGTAGATGACTGCGTAAAGAATTAGTTTTTTTTGTAAGTAACAGCTCGATTCTTAAATATTCTTACATTATCATTTAAGAATACAATTACAGTTAAACATTCTGGTGACTTTGGAGTGCGCTAATGTTAACATTTTCTTTTCTTAGCAGGTTGACAGGAGATGAGTGTGAGAACGGCGACATATTCTAGAAGAAAAACGCTAGTGCTGTGCACATAGCATTCTTCAGAACGAATGTATCTACGTACAGTGGATGACTGCGTGAATAGTTAGATTTTTGGTAAGGAACAGCTCGATTCTTAAATATTTTTACATTCTCATTTAAGAATACAGTTACAGTTAAACATGCTGGTGACTTTGGAGTGCGTTATGCTTACATTTTCTTTTCTTAGTAGGTTGACAGGAGATGTGTGGAAGCGGCGACATTTTCTAGAAGAAAATCGCTAGTGCTGTGCACATAGGATTCTTCACACTGAATGTATCTACGTACAGTGGATGACTGCGTGAATAATTAGATTTTTGGTAAGTAACAGCTCGATTCTTAAATATTTTTACATTATCATTTAAGAATACTGTTACAGTTAAACATTCTGGTGACTTTGGAGTGCGCTAATGTGTACATTTTCTTTTCTTAGCAGGTTGACAGGAGATGTGTGTGAGCGGCGACATATTCTAGAAGAAAATCGCTAGTGCTGTGCATATAGCATTATTCACATCGAATGTATCTACGTACAGTGGATGACTGCGTGAATAATTAGATTTTTGGTAAGTAACAGCTCGATTCTTAAATATTTTTACATTATCATTTAAGAATACAGTTACAGTTAAACATTCTGGTGACCTTGGTTGCGCTAATGTTTACATTTTATTTTCTTAGCAGGTTGACAGGAGATGTGTGGGAGCGGCGACATACTCTAGAAGAAAATCGCTAGTGCTGTGCACATAGCATTCCTCACACCGAATGTATCTACGTACAGTGGATGACTGCGTGAATAATTAGGTTTTTGGTAAGTAACAGCTCGATTCTTAAATATTTTTACATTATCATTTAAGAATACAGTTACAGTTAAACCTTCTGGTGACTTTGGAGTGCGTTATGTTTACATTTTCTTTTCTTAGTAGGTTGACAGGAGATGTGTGGAAGCGGCGACATTTTCTAGAAGAAAATCGCTAGTGCTGTGCACATAGGATTCTTCACACTGAATGTATCTACGTACTGTGGATGACTGCGTGAATAATTAGATTTTTGGTAAGTAACAGCTCGATTCTTAAATATTTTTAAATTATCATTTAAGAATACTGTTACAGTTAAACATACTGGTGACTTTGGAGTGCGCTAATGTGTACATTTTCTTTTCTTAGCAGGTTGACTGGAGATGTGTGTGAGCGGCGACATATTCTAGAAGAAAATCGCTAGTGCTGTGCATATAGCATTATTCACATCGAATGTATCTACGTACGGTGGATGACTGCGTGAATAATTAGGTTTTTGGTAAGTAACAGCTCGATTCTTAAATATTTTTACATTATCATTTAAGAATACAGTTACAGTTAAACATTCTGGTGACCTTGGGTGCGCTAATGTTTACATTTTATTTTCTTAGCAGATTGACAGGAGATGTGTGGGAGCGGCGACATACTCTAGAAGAAAATCGCTAGTGCTGTGCACATAGCATTCTTCACACCGAATGTATCTACGTACAGTGGATGACTGCGTGAATAATTAGGTTTTTGGTAAGTAACAGCTCGATTCTTAAATATTTTTACATTATCATTTAAGAATACAGTTACAGATAAACATTCTGGTGACTTTGGAGTGCGCTAATGTTTACATTTTCTTTTCTTAGCAGGTTGACAGGAGATGTGTGGGAGCGGCGACATATTCTAGAAGAAAATCGCTAGTGCTGTGCACATAGCATTCTTCACACCGAATGTATCTACGTACAGTGGATGACTGCGTGAATAATTAGATTTTTGGTAAGTAACAGCTCGATTCTTAAATATTTTTACATTATCATTTAAGAATACAGTTACAGTTAAACATTCTGGTGACTTTGGAGTGCGCTAATGTTTACATTTTATTTTCATAGCAGGTTGACAGGAGATGTGTGGGAGCGGCGACATATTCTAGAAGAAGATCGCTAGTGCTGTGCACATAGCATTCTTCACACCGAATGTATCTACGTACAGTGGATGACTGCGTGAGTAATTAGATTTTTGGTAAGTAACAGCTCGAATCTTAAATATTTTTACATTATAATTTAAGAATATTGTTACAGTTAAACATTCTGGTGACTTTGGAGTGCGCTAATGTTTACATTTTATTTTCTTAGCAGGTTGACAGGAGATGTGTGGGAGCGGCGACATATTCTAGAAGAAAAACGCTAGTGCTGTGCACATAGCATTAGTCACACCGAATATATCTACGTACAGTGGATGACTGCGTAAAGAATTAGTTTTTTTTGTAAGTAACAGTTCGATGTTTAAATATTTTTACATTTTCATTTAAGAATACAGATACAATTACATTTTCTAGTGACCTAGGAAAGCGCTAATGTTTACATTTTCGTTTCTTAGCAGGTTGACGGGAGATGTGTGGGAGCGGCGACATATTCTAGAAGAAAATCCATAGTGCTGTGCACATAAGATTCTTCAAACCGAATGTATATATGTACAGTGGACGCCTGCGTCATTAATGAGATTTTTGGTAAGTAACAGCTCGACTCTTAAATATTTTTACATTATCATTTAAGAATACAGTTAGAGTTAAACATTCTGGTGACTTTGGATTGCGGTAATGTTTACAATTTCTTTTCTTAGCAGGTTGACAGGAGATGTGTGGGAGCGGCGACATATTCCAGAAGAAAAACGCTAGTGCTGTGCACATAGCATTCTTCACACCGAATGTATCTACGTATAGTGGATGACTGCGTTAATAATTAGAATTTTGGTAAGTAACAGCTCGTTTCTTAAATATTTTTACATTATCATTTAAGAATACAGTTACAGTTAAACATTCTGGTGACTTTGGGTTGCGCTAATGTTTAAATTTCTTTTTTTTGCAGGTTGACAGTAGATGTGTGGGAGCGGCGACATATCCAAGATGAAAAACGCAAGTGCTGTGCACATAGCATTCTTCACACCGAATGTATCTACGTACAGTGGATGACTGCGTGAATAATTAGATTTTTGGTAAGTAACAGCTCGATTCTTAAATATTTTTACATTATCATTTAAGAATACAGTTACAGTTAAACATTCTGATGACTTTGGAGTGCGCTAATGTTTACATTTTATTTTCTTAGCAGGTTGACAGGAGATGTGTGGGAGTGGCGACATATTCTAGAAGAAAATCGCTAGTGCTGTGCACATAGCATTCTTCACGCCGAATGTATCTACGTACAGTGGATGATTGCGTGAATAATTAGATTTTTGGTAAGACACAGCTCGATTCGTAAATATTTTTACATTATCATTTAAGAATACAAATATAGTTAAACATTCTGGTGACTTTGAAATGCGCTAATGTTTACATTTTCTTTTCTTAGCAGGTTGACAGGAGATGTGTGGGAGCGGCGACATATTCTAGAAGAAAAACGCTAGTGCTGTGCACATAGCATTCTTCACACCGAATTTATCTACGTACAGTGGATGACTGCGTAAAGAATTAGTTTTTTTTGCAAGTAACAGTTCGATGTTTAAATATTTTTATATTTTCATTTAAGAATACAGATACAATTACATATTCTAGTGACATAGGAAAGCGCTAATGTTTACATTTTCGTTTCTAGCAGGTTGACAGGAGATGTGTGGGAGCGGCGACATATTCTAGAAGAAAATCCATAGTGCTGTGCACATAAGACTCTTCAAACCGAATGTATATATGTACAGTGGACGCCTGCGTCATTAATGAGATTTTTGGTAAGTAACAGCTCGACTCTTAAATATTTTTACGTTATCATTTAAGAATACAGTTAGAATTAATCATTCTGGTGACTTTGGATTGCGGTAATGTTTACATTTTCTTTTCTTAGCAAGTTGACAGGAGATGTGTTGGAGCGGCGACATATTCCAGAAGAAAAACGCTAGTGCTGTGCACAAAGCATTCTTCACACCGAATTTATCTACGTACAGTAGATGACTGCGTAAATAATTATTTATTTTTGTAAGTAACAGTTCGATGTTTAAATATTGTTACATTTTCATTTAAGAATAAAGATACAATTACACATTCTGGTGACCTCGGAATGCGCTAATGTTTACATTTTCTTTTCTTAGCACGTTGACAGGAGAAGTGTGGCAGCGACGACATATTCTAGAAGAAAAACGCTAGTGCTGTGCACATAGCATTCTTCACACCGAATGTATCTACGTATAGTTGATGACTGCGTTAATAATTAGAATTTTGGTAAGTAACAGCTCGTTTCTTAAATATTTTTACATTATCATTTAAGAATACAGTTACAGTTAAACATTCTGGTGACTTTGGGGTGCGCTAATGTTTACATTTTCTTTTTTTTGCAGGTTGACAGTAGATGTGTGGGAGCGGCGACATATCCAAGAAGAAAAACGCTAGTGCTGTGCACATAGCATTCTTCACACCGAATGTATCTACGTACAGTGGATGACTGCGTGAATAATTAGATTTTTTGTTAGTAACAGCTCGATTCTTAAATATTTTTACATTTTCATTTAAGAATACAGTTACAGTTAAACATTCTGGTGACTTTGTAGTGCGCTAATGTTTACATTTTCTTTTCTTAGGAGGTTGACAGGAGATGTCTGTGTGAGCGCCGACATATTCTGGAAGAAAAACGCTAATGCTGTGCACATAGCATTCTTCACACCGAATGTATCTACGTACAGTGGATGACTGCGTGAATAATTAGATTTTTGGTAAGTAACAGCTCGATTCTTAAATATTTTTACATTATCATTTAAGAATACAGTTACAGTTAAACAATCTGGTGAATTTGGAGTGCGCTAATGTGAACATTTTCTTTTCTTAGCAGGTTGACAGGAGATGTGTGGGAGCGGCGACGTATTCTAGAAGAAAATCGCCAGTGCTGTGCATATAGCATTCTTCACATCGAATGTATCTATGTACAGTGGATGACTGCGTGAATAATTAGATTTTTGTTAAGTAACAGCTCGATTCTTAAATATTTTTACATTATCATTTAAGAATACAGTTAGAGTTAAACATTCTGGTTACTTTGGAGTGCGCTAATGTTTACATTTTCTTTTCTTAGCAGGTTGACAGGAGATGTGTGGGAGCGGCGACATATTCTAGAAGAAAATCGCTAGTACTGTGCACATAGCATTCTTCACACCGAATGTATCTATGTACAGTGGATGACTGCGTGTATAATTAGATTTTTGGTAAGTAACAGCTCGATTCTTAAATATTTTTACATTATCATTTAAGAATACAGTTACAGTTAAACATTCTGGTGACTTTGGAGTGCGCTAATGTTTACATTTTCTTTTCTTAGCAGGTTGACAGGAGATGTGTGGGTGCGGCGACATATTCTAGAACAAAATCGCTAGTGCTGTGCACATAGCATTCTTCACACCGAATGTATCTACGTACAGTGGATGACTACGTGAATAATTAGATTTTTGGTAAGTAACAGCTCGATTCTGAAATATTTTTACATTATAATTTAAGAATATTGTTACAGTTAAACATTCTGGTGACTTTGGAGTGCGCTAATGTTTACATTTTATTTTCTTAGCAGGTTGACAGGAGATGTGTGGGAGCGGCGACATATTCTAGAAGAAAATCGCTAGTGCTGTGCACATAGCATTCTTCACACCGAATTTATCTACGTACAGTGGATGACTGCGTGAATAATTAGATTTTTGGTAAGTAACAGCTCGATTCTTAAACATTTTTACATTATCATTTAAGAATACAGTTACAGTTAAACATTCTGGTGACTTTGGAGTGCGCTAATGTGTACATTTTCTTTTCTTAGCAGGTTGACAGGAGATGTGTGGGAGCGGCGACATATTCTAGAAGAAAAACGGTAGTGCTGTGCATATAGCATTCTTCACACCGATTGTATCTACGTACAGTGGATGATTGCGTGAATAATTAGATTTTTGGTAAGTAACAGCTCGATTCTTAAATATTTTTACATTATCATTTAAGAATACAGTTACAGTTAAACATTCTGGTGACTTTGGAGTGCGCTAATGTTTACATTTTCTTTTCTTAGCAGGTTGACATGAGATGTGTGGGAGCGGCGACATATTCTAGAAGAAAATCGCTAGTGCTGCGCACATAGCATTCTTCACACCGAATGTATCTACGTACAGTGGATGACTGCGTGAATAATTAGAGTTTTGGTAAGTAACAGCTCGATTCTTAAATATTTTTACATTATCATTTAAGAATACAGTTACAGTTAAACATTCTGGTGACTTTGGAGTGCTTTAATCTTTACATTTTTTTTCTTAGCAGGTTGACAGGAGATGTGTGGGTGCGGCGACATATTCTAGAAGAAAATCGCTAGTGCTGTGCACATAGCATTCTTCACACCGAATGTATCTACGTACAGTGGATGACTGCGTGAATAATTAGATTTTTGGTAAGTAACAGCTCGATTCTTAAATATTTTTACATTATAAGTTAAGAATATAGTTACAGTTAAACATTCTGGTGACTTTGGAGTGCGCTAATGTTTACATTTTATTTTCTTAGCAGGTTGACAGGAGATGTGTGGGAGCGGCGACATATTCTAGAAGAAAATCGCTAGTGCTGTGCACATAGCATTCTTCACACCGAATTTATCTACGTACAGTGGATGACTGCGTGAATAATTAGATTTTTGGTTAGTAACAGCTCGATTCTTAAATATTTTTACATTATCATTTAAGAATACAGTTACAGTTAAACATTCTGGTGAGTTTGGAGTGCGCTAATGTGTACATTTTCTTTTCTTAACAGGTTGACAGGAGATGTGTGGGAGCGGCGACATATTCTAGAAGAAAATCGCTAGTGCTGTGCACATAGCATTCTTCACACCGAATGTATCTACGTACAGTGGATGACTGCGTGAATAATTAGATTTTTGGTAAGTAACAGCTCGATTCTTAATATTTTTACATTATCATTTAAGAATACAGTTACCGTTAAACATTCTGGTGATCTTGGTGTGCGCTAATGTTTACATTTTATTTTCTTAGCAGGTTGACAGGATATGTGTGGGAGCGGCGACATATACTAGAAGAAAATCGGTAGTGCTGTGCATATAGCATTCTTCACACCGATTGTATCTACGTACAGTGGATGATTGCGTGAATAATTAGATTTTTGGTAAGTAACAGCTCGATTCTTAAATATTTTTACATTATCATTTAAGAATACAGTTACATTTAAACATTCTGGTGACCTTGGGTGCGCTAATGTTTACATTTTATTTTCTTAGCAGGTTGACAGGAGATGTGTTGGAGCGGCGACATATTCTAGAAGAAAATCGCTAGTGCTGTGCACATAGCATTCTTCACACCGAATGTATCTACGTACAGTGGATGACTGCGTGAATAATTAGATTTTTGGTAAGTAACAGCTCGATTCTTAATATATTTTAACATTATCATTTAAGAATACAGTTACAGTTAAACATTCTGGTGACTCTGGCGTGCGTTAATGTTTACATTTTATTTTCTTTGCAGGTTGACAGGAGATGTGTGAGAGCGGCGACATATTCTAGAGAAAATCTCTAGTGCTGTGCACATAGCATTCTTCACACCGAATGTATCTACGTACAGTGGATGACTGCATGAATAATTAGATTTTTGGTAAGTAACAGCTCGATTCTTAAATATTTTTACATTATCATTTAAGAATACGGTTACAGTTAAACATTCTGGTGACTTTGGAGTGCGCTAATGTTAACATTTTCTTTTCTTAGCAGGTTGACAGGAGATGAGTGTGAGAACGGCGACATATTCTAGATGAAAAACGCTAGTGCTGTGCACATAGCATTCTTCAGACCGAATGTATCTACGTACAGTGGATGACTGCGTGAATAATTATATTTTTGGTAAGTAACAGCTCGATTCTTAAATATTTTTACAGTATCATTTAAGAATACAGTTACAGTTAAACATTGTGGCGACTTTGGAGTGCGCTAATGTTTACATTTTATTTTCTTAGCAGGTTGACGGAGATGTGTGGTAGCGGCTACATATCCTAGAAGGAAATCTCTAGTGCTGTGCACATAGCATTCTTCACACCGAATGTACCTACGTACAGTGGATGTCTGCGTGAATATTCAGATTTTTGGTAAGTAACAGCTCGATTCTTAAATATTTTTACCTTATCATTTAAGAATTCAGTTACAGTTAAACATTCTGGTGACTTTGGGGTGCGGTAATGTTTACATTTTCTTTTGTTAGCAGGTTGACAGGAGATGTGTGGGAGCGGCGACATATTCTAGAACAAAATCGCTAGTGCTGTGCACATAGCATTCTTCTCACCGAATGTATTTACGTACAGTGGATGACTGCGTGAATAATTAGATTTTTGGTAAGTAACAGCTCGTTTCTTAAATATTTTTACATTATCATTTAAGAATACAGTTACAGTTAAACATTCTGGTGACTTTGGAGTGCGCTAATGTTTACAATTTATTTTCTTAGCAGGTTGACAGGAGATGTGTGGGAGCGGCTACATATTCTTGAAGAAAACCGCTAGTACTGTGCACATAGCATTCTTCGCACCGAATGTATCTACGTACAGTGGATGACTGCGTGAATAATTAGATTTTTGGTAAGCAACAGCTCGATTCTTAAATATTTTTACATTATCATTTAAGAATACAAATACAGTTAAACATTCTGGTGACTTTGAAGTGCGCTAATGTTTACATTTTCTTTTCTTAGCAGGTTGACAGGAGATGTGTGGGAGCGGCGACATATTCTAGAAAAAATCGCTAGTGCTGTGCACATAGCATTCTTCACACCGAATGTATCTACGTACAGTGGATGACTGCGTGAATATATAGATTTTTGGTAAGTAACAGCTCGATTCTTAAATATTTTTACATTATCATTTAAGAATATAGTTACAGTTAAACATTCTGGTGACTTTGGTGTGCGCTAATGTTTACATTTTATTTTCTTAGCAGGTTGACAGTAGATGTGTGGGAGCGGCGACATATCCTAGAAGAAAAACGCTAGTGCTGTGCACATAGCATTCTTCACACCGAATGTATCTACGTACAGTGGATGACTGCGAGAATAATTAGATTCTTGGTAGGTAACAGCTCGATCCTTAAATATTTTTACATTATCAATTAAGAATACAGTTACAGTTAAACATTTTGGTGACTTTGGAGTGCTCTAATGTTGACATTTTCTTTTCTTAGCAGGTTGACAGGAGATGAGTGTGAGAACGGCGACATATTCTAGAAGAAAAACGCTAGTGCTGTGCACATAGCATTCTTCAGACCGAATGTATCTACGTACAGTGGATGACTGCGTGAATAATTAAATTTTCGGTAAGTAACAGCTCGATTCTTAAATATTTTTACATTATCATTTAAGAATACAGTTACAGTTAAACATTCTGGTGACTTTGGAGTGCGCTAATGTTTACATTTTCTTTTCTTAGCAGGTTGACAGGAGATGTGTGGGAGGGGCGACATATCCTAGAAGAAAATCGCTAGTGCTGTGCACATAGCATTCTTCACACCGAATGTATCTACGTACAGTGGATGACTGCGTGAATAATTAGATTTTTGGTAAGTAACAGCTCGATTCTTAAATATTTTTACATGATCATTTCATAATACAAATACAGTTAAACATTCTGGTGACTTTGAAGTGCGCTAATGTTTACATTTCCTTTTATTAGCAGGTTGACAGGAGATGTGTGGGAGCGGCGACATATTCTAGAAGAGAAACGCTAGTGCTGTGCACATAGCATTCTTCACCCCGAATTTATCTACGTACAGTGGATGACTGCGTAAACAATTATATTTTTTTGTAAGTAACAGTTCGATGTTTAAATATTGCTATATTTTCATTTAAGAGTACAGATACAATTACACATTCTGGTGACCTTGGAATGGACTAATGTTTACATTTGCTTTTCTTAGCAGGTTGATAGGAGATGTTTGGGAGTGGCGACATCTTCTAGACGAAAATCGCTAGTGCTGTGCACAAAAGATTCTTCACACCGAATGTACATATGTACAGTGGACGACTACGTGATGAATTAGATTTTTGGTAAGTAACAGCTCGATTCTTAAATATTTTTACATTATCATTTAAGAATACAGTTACAGTTAAACATTCTGGTGACTTTGGTGTGCGCTAATGTTTACATTTTCTTTTCTTAGCTGGTTGACAGGAGATGTGTGGCAGCGACGACATATTCTAGAAGAAAATCGCTAGTGCTGTGCACATAGCATTCTTCACACCGAATGTATCTACGTACAATGGACGACTGCGTTAATAATTAGAATTTTGGTAAGTAACAGTTCGTTTCTTAATATAATTTTACATTATCATTTAAGAATACAGTTACAGTTAAACATTGTGGTGACTTTGGAGTGCGCTAATGTTAACATTTTCTTTTCTTAGCAGGTTGACAGGAGATGAGTGTGAGAACGGTGACATATTCTAGAAGAAAAACGCTAGTGCTGTGCACATAGCATTCTTCAGACCGAATGTATCTACGTACAGTGGATGACTGCGTGAATAATTATATTTTTGGTAAGTAGTAGCTCGATTCTTAAATATTTTTACATTATCATTTAAGAATACAGTTACAGTTAAACATTGTGGTGACTTTGGAGTGCGCTAATGTTTACATTTTCTTTTCTTAGCAGGTTGACATCAGATGTGAGGGAGCGGCGACATATCCTAGAAGAAAATCTCTAGTGCTGTGCACATAGCATTCTTCACACCGAATGTACCTACGTACAGTGGATGACTGCGTAAATAATTATATTTTTGGTAAGTAACAGCTCGATTCTTAAATATTTTTACATTATTATTTTAGAATACAGTTACAGTTAAACATTCTGGTGACTTTGGAGTGCGCTAATGTTTAAATTTTATTTTCTTAGCAGGTTGACAGGAGATGTGTGGGAGCGGCGACATATTCTAGAAGAAAATCGCTAGTGCTGTGCACATAGCATTCTTCACACCGAATGTATCTACGTACAGTGGATGACTGCGTGAATAATTAGTTTTTTGGTAAGTAGCAGTTCGATTCTTAAATATTTTTACATTATCATTTAAGAATACAAATACAGTAAAATATTCTAGTGACTTTGAAGTGCGCTAATGTTTACATTTCCTTTTATTAGCAAGTTGACAGGAGATGTGTGGGAGCGGCGACATATTCTAGAAGAAAAACGCTATTGCTGTGCACATAGCATTCTTCAAACCTAATTTATCTACGTACAGTGGATGACTGCGTAAACAATTATTTTTTATGTAAGTAACAGTTCGATGTTTAAATATTGTTATATTTTCATTTATGAGTACAGATACAATTACACATTCTGGTGACCTCGGAATGGGCTAATGTTTACATTTGCTTTTCTTAGCAGGTTGATAGGAGATGTTGGGGAGCGGCGACATATTCTAGAAGAAAATCGCTAGTGCTGTGCACATAAGATACTTCACACCGAATGTACATATGTACAGTGGACGACTACGTGATGAATTAGATTTTTGGTAAGTAACAGCTCGATTCTTAAATATTTGTACATTATCATTTAAGAATACAATTACAGTTAAACATTCTGGTGACTTTGGTGTGCGCTAATGTTTACATTTTCTTTTCTTAGCAGGTTGACAGGAGATGTGTGGCAGCGACGACATATTCTAGTAGAAAATCGCTAGTGCTGTGAACATAGCATTCTTCACACCGAATGTATCTACGTACAGTGGACGACTGCGTTAATAATTAGAATTTTGATAAGTAACAGTTCGTTTCTTAATATATTTTTACATTATCATTTAAGAATACAGTTACAGTTAAACATTCTGGTGACTTTGGGGTGCGCTAATGTTTACATTTTCTTTTCTTGGCAGGTTGACAGTAGATGTGTGGGAGCGGCGACATATCCTAGAAGAAAAACGCTAGTGCTGTGCACATAGCATTCTTCACACCGAATGTATCTACGTACCGTAAGTGACTGCGTGAATAATTATATTTTTGGTAAGTAACAGCTCGATTCTTAAATATTTTTGCATTATCATTTAAGAATACAGTTACAGTTAAACATTGTGGTGACTTTGGAGTGCTCAAATGTTTACATTTTCTTTTCTTAGCAGGTTGACAGGAGATGGGTGGGAGCGGCGACATATCCTAGAAGAAAATCGTTAGTGCTGTGCACATAGCATTCTTCACACCGAATGTACCTACGTACAGTGGATGACTGCGTGAATAATTAGATTTTTGGTAAGTAACAGCTCGATTCTTAAATATTTTTACATTATCATTTAAGAATACAGTTACAGTTAAACATTCTGGTGACTTGGGAGTGCGCTAATGTTTACATTTTATTTTCTTAGCAGGTTGACAGGAGATGTGTGGGAGCGGCGACATATTCTAGAAGAAAATCGCTAGTGCTGTGCACATAGCATTCTTCACACCGAATGTATCTACGTACAGTGGATGAATGCGTGAATAATTAGATTCTTGGTAAGTAACAGCTCGATTCTTAAATATTTTTACATTATCATTTAAGAATACAGTTACAGTTAAACATTGTGGTGACTTTGGAGTGCGCTAATGTTTACATTTTCTTTTCTTAGCAGGTTGACATCAGATGTGAGGGAGCGGCGACATATTATAGAAGAAAATCTCTAGTGCTGTGCACATAGCATTCTTCACACCGAATGTACCTACGTACTGTGGATGACTGCGTGAATAATTATATTTTTGGTAAGTAACAGCTCGATTCTTAAATAATTTTTCATTATCATTTTAGAATACAGTTACAGTTAAACATTCTGGTGACTTTGGAGTGCGCTAATGTTTAAATTTTATTTTCTTAGCAGGTTGACAGGAGATGTGTGGGAGCGGCGACATATTCTAGAAAAAATCGCTAGTGCTGTGCACATAGCATTCTTCACACCGAATGTATCTACGTACAGTGGATGACTGCGTGAATAATTAGTTTTTTGGTAAGTAGCAGCTCGATTCTTAAATATTTTTACATTATCATTTAAGAATACAAATACAGTAAAATATTCTAGTGACTTTGAAGTGCGCTAATGTTTACATTTCCTTTTATTAGCAAGTTGACAGGAGATGTGTGGGAGCGGCGACATATTCTAGAAGAAAAACGCTGTTGCTGTGCACATAGCATTCTTCAAACCGAATTTATCTACGTACAGTGGATGACTGCGTAAACAATTATTTTTTTTGTAAGTAACAGTTCGATGTTTAAATATTGTTATATTTTTATTTATGAGTACAGATACAATTACACATTCTGGTGACCTCGGAATGGGCTAATGTTTACATTTGCTTTTCTTAGCAGGTTGATAGGAGATGTTGGGGAGCGGCGACATATTCTAGAAGAAAATCGCTAGTGCTGTGCACATAAGATTCTTCACACCGAATGTACATATGTACAGTGGACGACTACGTGATGAATTAGATTTTTGGTAAGTAACAGCTCGATTCTTAAATATTTGTACATTATCATTTAAGAATACAGTTACAGTTAAACATTTTGGTGACTTTGGTGTGCGCTAATGTTTACATTTTCTTTTCTTAGCAGGTTGACAGGAGATGTGTGGCAGCGACGACACATTCTAGTAAAAAATCGCTAGTGCTGTGCACATAGCATTCTTCACACCGAATGTATCTACGTACAGTGGACGACTGCGTTAATAATTAGAATTTTGATAAGTAACAGTTCGTTTCTTAATATATTTTTACATTATCATTTAAGAATACAGTTACAGTAAAAATTTTGGTGACTTTGGAGTGCGCTAATGTTAACATTTTCTTTTCTTAGCAGGTTGACAGGAGATGAGTGTGAGAACGGCGACATATTATAGAAGAAAAACGCTAGTGCTGTGCACATAGCATTCTTCAGACCGAATGTATCTACGTACAGTGGATGACTGCGTGAATAATTATATTTTTGGTAAGTAAGAGCTCGATTCTTAAATATTTTTACATTATCATTTAAGAATACAGTTACAGTTAAACATTCTGGTGACTTTGGAGTGCGCTAATGTTTACATTTTCTTTTCTTAGCAGGTTGACAGGAGATAGGTGGGAGCGGCGACATATCCTAGAAGAAAATCGCTAGTGCTGTGCACATAGCATTTTCACACCGAATGTACCTACGTACAGTGGATGACTGCGTGAATAATTATATTTTTGGTAAGTAACAGCTCGATTCTTAAATATTTTTACATTATCATTTAAGAATACAGTTACAGTTCAACATTCTGGTGACTTGGGAGTGCGCTAATGTTTACATTTTCTTTTCTTAGCAGATTGACAGGAGATGTGTGGGAGGGGCGACATATTCTAGAAGAAAATCGCTAGTGCTGTGCACATAGCATTCTTCACACCGAATGTAACTACGTACAGTGGATGAATGCGTGAATAATTAGATTTTTAATAAGTAACAGCTCGATTCTTAAATATTTTTACATTATCATTTAAGAATACAGTTACAGATAAACATTCTGGTGACTTTGGAGTGCGCTAATGTTTACATTTTATTTTCTTAGCAGGTTGACAGGAGATGTGTGGGAGCGGCGACATATTCTAGAAGAAAATCGCTAGTGCTGTGCACATAGCATTCTTCACACCGAATGTATCTACGTACAGTGGATGACTGTGTGAATAATTAGATTTTTGGTAAGTAACAGCTCAATTCTTCAATATTTTTACATTATCATTTAAGAGTACAAATACAGTTAAACATTCGGGTGACTTTGAAGTGCGCTAATGTTTACAGTTACTTTTATTAGCAGGTTGACAGGAGATGTGTGGGAGCGGCGACATATTCTAGAAGAAAAACGCTAGTCCTGTGCACATAGCATTCTTCAAACCGAATTTATCTACGTACAGTGGATGACTGCGTAAACAATTATTTTTTTTGTAAGTAACAGTTCGATGTTTAAATATTGTTATATTTTCATTTAAGAGTACAGATATAATTACACATTCTGGTGACTTCGGAATGGGCTAATGTTTACTTTTGCTTCTCTTAGCAGGTTGATAGGAGATGTTTGGGAGCGGCGACATATTCTAGAAGAAAATCGCTAGTGCTACATTCCTCACTCCGAATGTACATATGTACAGTGGACAACTACGTGATGAATTAGATTTTTGGTAAGTAACAGCTCGATTCTTAAATATTTTTACATTATCATTTAAGAATACAGTTACAGTTAAACATTCTGGTGACTTTGGAGTGCGCTAATGTTTACATTTTCTTTTCTTAGCAGGTTGACAGGAGATGTTTGGGAGCGGCGACATATTCTAGAAGAAAATCGCTAGTGCTGTGCACATAGCATTCTTCACACCTAATGTATCTACGTACAGTGGATGACTGCGTGAATAATTAGATTTTTGGTAAGTAACAGCTCGATTCTTAAATATTTTTACATTATCATTTAAGAATACAGTTACAGATAAACATTCTGGTGACTTTGGAGTGCGCTAATGTTTACATTTTATTTACTTAGCAGGTTGACAGGAGATGTGTGGGAGCGGCGACATATTCTAGAAGAAAATCGCTAGTGCTGTGCACATAGCATTCTTCACACCGAATGTATCTACGTACAGTGGATGACTGTGTGAATAATTAGATTTTTGGTAAGTAACAGCTCGATTCTTCAATATTTTTACATTATCATTTAAGAATACAAATACAGTTAAACATTCTGGTGACTTTGAAGTGCGCTAATGTTTACAGTTACTTTTATTAGCAGGTTGACAGGAGATGTGTGGGAGCGGCGACATATTCTAGAAGAAAAACGCTAGTGCTGTGCACATAGCATTCTTCAAACCGAATTTATCTACGTACAGTGGATGACTGCGTAAACAATTATTTTTTTTGTAAGTAACAGTTCGATGTTTAAATATTGTTATATTTTCATTTAAGAGTGCAGATATAATTACACATTCTGGTGACTTCGGAATGGGCTAATGTTTACATTTGCTTTTCTTAGCAGGTTGATAGGAGATGTTTGGGAGCGGCGACATATTCTAGAAGAAAATCGCTAGTGCTACATTCTTCACACCGAATGTACATATGTACAGTGGACGACTACGTGATGAATTAGATTTTTGGTAAGTATTAGCTCGATTCTTAAATATTTTTACATTATCATTTAAGAATGCAGTTACAGTTAAACATTCTGGTGACTTTGGAGTGCGCTAATGTTTACATTTTCTTTTCTTAGCAGGTTGACAGGAGATGTGTGGGAGCGGCGACATATTCTAGAAGAAAATCGCTAGTGCTGTGCACATAGCATTCTACACACCTAATGTATCTACGTACAGTGGATGACTGCGTGAATAATTAGATTTTTGGTAAGTAACAGTTCGATACTTAAATATTTTTACATTATCATTCAAGAATACAGTTACAGTTAAACATTCTGGTTACTTTGGAGTGCGCTAATGTTTACATTTTCGTTTCTTGGCAGGTTGACAGTAGATGTGTGGGAGCGGCGACATATCCTAGAAGAAAAACGCTGTTGCTGTGCACATAGAATTCTTCACACCGAATGTAACAACGTACCGTGGATGACTGCGTGAATAATTAGATTTTTGGTAAGTAACAGCTCGATTCTTAAATATTTTTACATTATCATTTAAGAATACAGTAACAGTAAAAATTTTGGTGACTTTGGAGTGCGCTAATGTTAACATTTTCTTTTCTTAGCAGGTTGACAGTAGATGAGTGTGAGAACGGCGACATATTCTAGAAGAAAAACGCTAGTGCTGTGCACATAGCATTCTTCAGACCGAATGTATCTACGTACAGTGGATGACTGCGTGAATAATTATATTTTTGGTAAGTAACAGCTCGATTCTTAAATATTTTTACATTATCATTTAAGAATACAGTTACAGTTAAACATTGCGGTGACTTTGGCGTGCGCTAATGTTTATATTTTCTTTTCTTAGCAGGTTGACAGGAGATGTGTGGGAGCAGCGACATATTCTAGAAGAAAATCGCTAGTGCTGTGCACATAGCATTCTTCACACCGAATGTATCTACGTACAGTGGATGAATGCATGAATAATTAGATTTTTGGTAAGTAACAGCTCGATTCTTAAATATTTTTACATTATCATTTAAGAATACAGTTACAGATAAACATTCTGGTGACTTTGGAGTGCGCTAATGTTAACATTTTCTTTTCTTAGCAGGTTGACAGGAGTTGAGTGTGAGAACGGCGACATATTCTAGAAGAAAAACGCTAGTGCTGTGCACATAGCATTCTTCAGACCGAATGTATCTACGTACAGTGGATGACTGCGTGAATAATTATATTTTTGGTAAATAACAGCTCGATTCTTAAATATTTTTACATTATCATTTAGGAATACAGTTACAGTTAAAAATTGTGGTGATTTTGGAGTGCGCTAATGTTTACATTTTCTTTTCTTAGCAGGTTGACAGGAGATGTGTGGGAGCGGCGACATATCCTAGAAGAAAATCTCTAGTGCTCTGCACATAGCATTCATCACACCGAATGTATCTACGTACAGTGGATGACTGCGTGAATAATTAGATTTTTGGTAAGTAACAGCTCGATTCTTAAATATTTTTACATTATCATTTAAGAATACAGTTTCAGTTAAACATTCTGGTGACTTTGGAGTGCGCTAATGTTTACATTTTATTTTCTTAGCAGGTGGACAGGAGATGTGTGGGAGCGGCGACATATTCTAGAAGAAAATCGCTAGTGCTGTGCACATAGCATTCTTCACACCGAATGTATCTACGTACAGTGGATGACTGCGTGTATAATTAGATTTTTGGTAAGTAAGAGCTCGATTCTTCAATATTTTTACGTTATCATTTAAGAATACAGTTACAGTTAAACATTCTGGTGACTTTGGAGTGCGCTAATGTTTACATTTCTTTTTATTAGCAGGTTGACAGGAGATGTGTGGGAGCGGCGACATATTCTAGAAGAAAAACGCTAGTGCTGTGCACATAGCATTCTTCAAACCGAATTTATCTACGTACAGTGGATGACTGCGTAAACAATTATTTTTTTTGTAAGTAACTGTTCGATGTTTAAATATTGTTATATTTTCATTTAAGAGTACAGATACAATTACACATTCTGGTGACCTCGGAATGGGCTAATGCTTACATTTGCTTTTCTTAGCAGGTTGATAGGAGATGTTTGGGAGTGGCGAAATATTCTAGAAGAAAATCGCTAGTGCTGTGCACATAAGTTTCTTCACACCTAATGTACATATGTACAGTGGACGACTACGTGAAGAATTAGATTTTTGGTAAGTAACAGCTCGATTCTTAAATATTTTTACATTATCATTTAAGAATACAGTTACAGTTAAACATTCTGGTGACTTTGGAGTGCGCTAATGTTTACATTTTATTTTCTTAGCAGGTTGACAGGAGATGTGTGGGAGCGGCGACATATTCTAGAAGAAAAACGCTAGTGCTGTGCACATAGCATTCTTCACACCGAATGTATCTACGTACCGTGGATGACTGCGTGAATAATTAGATTTTTGGTAAGTAACAGCTCGATTCTTAAAAATTTTTCATTATCAATTAAGAATACAGTTACAGGTAAACATTTTGGTGACTTTGGAGTGCGCTAATGTTAACATTTTCTTTTCTTAGCAGGTTGACAGGAGATGAGTGTGAGAACGGCGACATATTCTAGAAGAAAAACGCTAGTGCTGTGCACATAGCATTCTTCAGACCGAATGTATCTACGTACAGTGGATGACTGCGTGAATAATTATATTTTTGGTAACTAAGAGCTCGATTCTTAAATATTTTTACATTATCATTTAAGTATACAGTTACAGTTAAACATTCTGGTGACTTTGGAGTGCGCTAATGTTTACATTTTCTTTTCTTAGCAGGTTGACAGGAGATGGGTGGGAGCGGCGACATATCCTAGAAGAATATCGCTAGTGCTGTGCACATAGCATTCTTCACACCGAATGTACCTACGTACAGTGGATGACTGCGTGAATAATTACATTTTTGGTAAGTAACAGCTCGATTCTTAAATATTTTTACATTATCATTTAAGAATACAGTTGCAGTTAAACATTCTGGTGACTTGGGAGTGCGCTAATGTTTACATTTTCTTTTCTTAGCAGGTTGATAGGAGATGTGTGGGAGCGGCGACATATTCTAGAAGAAAATCGCTTGTGCTGTGCACATAGCATTCTTCACACCGAATGTATCTACGTACAGTGGATGACTGCGTGAATAATTATATTTTTGGTAAGTAACAGCTCGATTCTTCAATATTTTTACGTTATCATTTAAGAATACAGTTACAGTTAAACATTCTGGTGACTTTGGAGTGCGCTAATGTTTACATTTTATTTTCTTAGCAGGTTGACAGGAGATGTGTGGGAGCGGCGACATATTCTTGAAGAAAATCGCTAGTGCTGTGCACATAGCATTCTTCACACCGAATGTATCTACGTACAGTGGATGACTGCGTGAATAATTAGATTTTTGATAAGCAACAGCTCGATTCTTAAATATTTTTACATTATCATTTAAGAATACAGTTACAGTTAAACATTGTGGTGACTTTGGAGTGCGCTAATGTTTACATTTTCTTTTCTTAGCAGGTTGACAGGAGGTGTGTGGGAGCGGCGACATATCCTAGAAGAAAATCTCTAGTGCTGTGCACATAGCATTCTTCACACCGAATGTACCTACGTACAGTGGATGACTGCGTGATTAATTAGATTTTTGGTAAGTAACAGCTCGATTCTTAAATATTTTTACATTATCATTTAAGAATACAGTTACAGTTAAACATTCTGGTGACTTTGGAGTGCGCTAATGTTTACATTTTCTTTTCTTAGCAGGTTGACAGGAGATGTGTGGGAGCGGCGACATATTCTAGAAGAAAATCGGTAGTGCTGTGCACATAGCATTCTTCACACCGAATGTATCTACGTACAGTGGATGACTGAGTGAATAATTAGATTTTTGGTAAGTAACAGCCCGATTCTTAAATATTTTTACATTATCATTTAAGTATACAGTTACAGTTACACATTCTGGTGACTTTGGAGTGCGCTAATGTTTACATTTTCTTTTCTTAGCACGTTGATAGGAGATGTTTGGGAGCGGCGACATATTCTAGAAGAAAATCGCTAATGCTGTGCACATAAGATTCTTCACACCGAATGTACTTATGTACAGTGGACGACTACGTGATGAATTAGATATTTGGTAAGTAACAGCTCGATTCTTAAATATTTTTACATTGTCATTTAAGAATACAGTTACAGTTAAACATTCTGGTGAATTTGGGGTGCGCTAATGTTTACATTTTCTTTTCTTGGCAGGTTGACAGTAGATGTGTGGGTGCGGCGACATATCCTACAAGAAAAACGCTAGTGCTGTGCACATAGCATTCTTCACACCGAATGTATCTACGTACCGTGGATGACTGCGTGAATAATTAGATTTTTGGTAAGTAACAGCTCGATTCTTAAATATTTTTACATTATCAATTAAGAATACAGTTACAGTTAAACATTTTGGTGACTTTGGAGTGCGCTAATGTTAACATTTTCTTTTCTTAGCAGGTTGACAGGAGATGAGTGTGAGAACGGCGACATATTCTAGAAGAAAAACGCTAGTGCTGTGCACATAGCATTCTTCAGACCGAATGTATCTACGTACAGTGGATGACTGCGTGAATAATTAGATTTTTGGTAAGTAACAGCTCGATTCTTAAATATTTTTACATTATCATTTAAGAATACAGTTACAGTTAAACATTCTGGTGACTTTGGAGTGCGCTAATGTTTACATTTTATTTTCTTAGCAGGTTGACAGGATATGTGTGGGAGCGGCGACATATTCTAGAAGAAAATCGCTAGTGCTGTGCACATAGCATTCTTCACACCGAATGTATCTACGTACAGTGGATGACTGCGTGAATAATTAGATTTTTGGTAAGTAACAGCTCGATTCTTAATAATTTTTACATTATCATTTAAGAATACAGTTACAGTTAAATATTCTGGTGACTTTGGAGTGCGCTAATGTTTACATTTTATTTTCTTAGCAGGTTGACAGAAGATGTGTGGGAGCGGCGACATATTCTAGAAGAAAATCGCTAGTGCTGTGCACATAGCATTCTTCACACCGAATGTATCTACGTACAGTGGATGACTGCGTGAATAATTAGATTTTTGGTAAGCAACAGCTCGATTCTTAGATATTTTTACATTATCATTTAAGAATACAAATACAGTTAAACATTCTGGTGACTTTGAAGTGCGCTAATGTTTACATTTTCTTTTCTTAGCAGGTTGACAGGAGATGTGTGGGAGCGGCGACATATTCTAGAAGAAAATCGCTAGTGCTGTGCACATAGCATTCTTCACACCGAATGTATCTACGTATAGTGGATGACTGCGTGAATAATTAGATTTTTGTTAAGTAACAGCTCGATTCTTAAATATTTTTACATTATCATTTAAGAATACAGTTACAGTTAAACATTCTGGTGACTTTGGAGTGCTTTAATGTTTACATTTTATTTTCTTAGCAGGTTGACAGGAGATGTGTGGGAGCGGCGACATATTCTAGAAAAAAATCGCTAGTGCTGTGCACATAGCATTCTTCACAACTTCACACCGAATGTATCTACGTACAGTGGATGACTGCGTGAATAATTAGATTTTTGGTAAGTAACAGCTCGATTCTTAAATATTTTTACATTATCATTTAAGAATACAAATACAGTTAAATATTCTGGTGACTTTGAAGTGCGCTAATGTTTACATTTCCTTTTATTAGCAGGTTGACAGGGGATGTGTGGGAGCGGCGACATATTCTAGAAGAAAAAGGCTAGTGCTGTGCACATAGCATTCTTCACACCGAATTTATCTACGTACAGTGGATGACTGCGTAAACAATTATTTTTTTTGTAAGTAACAGTTCGATCTTTAAATATTGTTATATTTTCATTTAAGAGTACAGATACAGTTACACATTCTGGTGACCTCGGAATGGGCTAATGTTTACATTTGCTATTCTTAGCAGGTTGAAAGGAGATATTTGGGGGCGGCGACATATTCTAGAAGAAAATCGCTAGTGCTGTGCACATAAGATTCTTCACACCGAATGTACATATGTACAGTTGACGACTACGTGATGAATTAGATTTTTGGTAAGTAACAGCTCGATTCTTAAATATTTTTACATTATCATTTGAAAATACAGTTACAGTTAAACATTCTGGTGACTTTGGTGTGCGCAAATGTTTACATTTTCTTTTCTTAGCAGGTTGACAGGGGATGTGTGGCAGCGACGACATATTCTAGAAGAAAAACGCTAGTGCTGTGCACATAGCATTCTTCACACCGAATGTATCTACGTACAGTGGACGACTGCGTTAATAATTAGAATATTGGTAAGTAACAGTTCGTTTCTTAATATATTTTTACATTATCATTAAGGAATACAGTTACAGTTAAACATACTGGTGACTTTGGGGTGCGCTAATGTTTACATTTTCTTTTCTTGGCAGGTTGACAGTAGATGTGTGGGAGCGGCGTCATATCCTAGAAGAAAAACGCTAGTGCTGTGCACATAGCATTCTTCACACCGAATGTATCTACGTACCTTGGATGACTGCGTGAATAACTAGATTTTTGGTAAATAACTGCTCGATTCTTAAAAATTTTTCATTATCAATTAAGAATACAGTTACAGGTAAACCTTTGGGTGACTTTGGAGTGCGCTAATGTTAACATTTTCTTTTCTTAGCAGGTTGACAGGAGATGAGTGTGAGAACGGCGACATATTCTAGAAGAAAAACGCTAGTGCTGTGCACATAGCATTCTTCAGACCGAATGTATCTACGTACAGTGGATGACTGCGTGAATAATTATATTTTTGGTAAGTAACAGCTCGATTCTTAAATATTTTTACATTATCATTTAAGAATACAGTTACAGTTAAACATTCTGGTGACTTTGAAGTGCGCTAATGATTACATTTTCTTTTCTTAGCAGGTTGACAGGAGATGTGTGGGAGCGGCGACATATCCTAGAAGAAAATCGCTAGTGCTGTGCACATAGCATTCATCACACCGAATGTACCTACGTACAGTGGATGACTGCGTGAATAATTAGATTTTTGGTAAGTAACAGCTCGATTCTTAAATATTTTTACATTATCATTTAAGAATACAGTTGCAATTAAACATTCTGGTGACTTTGGAGTGCGCTAATGTTTACATTTTATTTTCTTATCAGGTTGACAGGAGATGTGTGGGAGCGGCGACATATCCTAGAAGAACATCGCTAGTGCTGTGCACATGGCATTCTTCACACCGAATGTATCTACGTACAGTGGATGATTGCGTGAATAATTATATTCTTGGTAAGTAACAGTTCGATTCTTAAATATTTTTACATTATCATTTAAGAATACTGTTACAGTTAAACATTCTGGTGACTTTGGAGTGCGCTAATGTTTACATTTTATTTTCTTAGCAGGTTGACAGGAGATGTGTGCGAGCGGCGACATATTCTAGAAAAAAATCGCTAGTGCTGTGCACATAGCATTCTTCACACCTTCACACCGAATGTATCTACGTACAGTGGATGACTGCGTGAATAATTAGATTTTTGGTAAGTAACAGCTCGATTCTTAAATATTTTTACATTATCATTTAAGAATACAGTTACAGTTAAACATTCTGGTGACTTTGGAGTGCGCTAATGTTTAAATTTTCTTTTCTTAGCAGGTTGACAGGAGATGTGTGGGAGCGGCGACATATTCTAGAAGAAAATCGCTAGTGCTGTGCACATAGCATTCTTCACACCGAATGTATCTACGTACAGTGGATGACTGCGTGAATAATTAGATTTTTGGTAAGTAACAGCTCGATTCTTAAATATTTTTACATTATCATTTAAGAATACAGTTACAGTTAAACATTCTGGTGTCTTTGGAGTGCGCTAATGTTTTCATTTTCTTTTCTTAGCAGGTTGACAGGAGATGTGTGGGAGCGCCGTCATATTCTACAAGAAAATCGCTAGTGCTGTGCACATAGCATTCTTCACACCGAATGTATCTACCTACAGTGGATGATTGCGTGAATAATTAGATTTTTGGTGAGTAACAGCTCGATTCTTAAATATTTGTACATTATCATTAAAGAATACAGTTACAGTTAAACATTCTGGTGACTTTGGAGTGCGCTAATGTTTACATTTTATTTTCTTAGCAGGTTGACAGGAGATGTGTGGGAGCGGCGACATATTCTAGAAGAAAAACGCTAGTGCTGTGCACATAGCATTCTTCACACAGAATGTATCAACGTACAGTGGATGACTGCGTGAATAATTAGATTTTTGGTAAGTAACAGCTCGATTCTTAAATATTTCAACATTATCATTTAAGAATACAGTTGCAGTTAAACATTCTGGTGACTTTGGAGTGCGCTAATGTTTACATTTTATTTTCTTAGCAGGTTGACAGGAGATGTGTATGAGCGGCGACATATTCTAGAAGAAAATCGCTAGTGCTGTGCACATAGCATTCTTCACACAGAATGTATCAACGTACAGTGGATGACTGCGTGAATAATTAGATTTTTGGTAAGTAACAGCTCGATTCTTAAATATTTCAACATTATCATTTAAGAATACAGTTACAGTTAAACATTCTGGTGACTTTGGAGTGCGCTAATGTTTACATTTTATTTTCTTAGCAGGTTGACAGGAGATGTGTGGGAGCGGTGACATATTCTAGAAGAAAATCGCTAGTGCTGTGCACATAGCATTCTTCACACATAATGTATCTACGTACAGTGGATGACTGCGTGAATAATTCGATTTTTGGTAAGTAACAGCTCGATTCTTAAATATTTTTACTTTATCATTTAAGAATACAGTTACAGTTAAACATTCTGGTGACTTTGGAGTGCGCTAATGTTTACAATTTATTTTCTTAGCAGGTTGACAGGAGATGCGTGGGAGCGGCGACATATTCTAGTAGAAAATCGCTAGTGCTGTGCACATAGCATTCTTCACACCGAATGTATTTACGTACAGTGGATGACTGCGTGAATAATTAGATTTTTGTTAAGTAACAGCTCGATTCTTAAATATTTTTACATTATCATTTTAGAATACAGTTACAGTTAAACATTCTGGTGACTTTGGAGTGAGCTAATGTTTACATTTTATTTTCTTAGCAGGTTGAAAGGAGATGTGTATGAGCGGCGACATATTCTAGAAGAAAATCGCTAGTGCTGTGCACATAGCATTCTTCACATAGAATGTATCTACGTGCAGTGGATGACTGCGTGAATAATTAGATTTTTGGTAAGTACCAGCTCGATTCTTAAATATTTTTACATTATCATTTAAGAATACAGTTACAGTTAAACATTCTGGTGACTTTGGAGTGCGCTAATGTGTACATTTTATTTTCTTAGCAGGTTGACAGGAGATGCGTGTGAGCGGCAACATATTCTAGAAGAAAATCGCTAGTGCGGTGCACATAGCATTCTTCACACCGAATATATTTACGTATAGTGGATGAATTGCGTGAATAATTAGATTTTTGGTAAGTAACAGCTCGATTCTTAAATATTTTTACATTATCATTTAAGAATACAGTTACAGTTAAACATTCTGGTGACTTTGGAGTGCGCTAATGTTTACATTTTCTTTTCTTAGCAGGTTGACAGGAGATGTGTGGGAGCGGCGACATATTCTACAAGAAAATCGCTAGTGCTGTGCACATAGCATTCTTCACACCGAATGTATCTACGTACAGTGGATGACTGCGTGAATAATTAGATTTTTGGTAAGTTACAGTTCGATTCTTAAATATTTTTACATTATCATTTAAGTATACAAATACAGTTAAACATTCTGGTGACTTTGGAGTGCGCTAATGTTTACATTTTATTTTCTTAGCAGGTTGACAGGAGATGTGTGGGAGCGGCGACATATCCTAGAAGAATTTCGCTAGTGCTGTGCACACAGCATTCTTCACACCGAATGTAACAACGTACAGTGGATGACTGCATGAATAATTAGATTTTTGGTAAGTAACAGCTCGATTCTTAAATATTTTTACATTATCATTTAAGAATACAGTTACAGTTAAACATACTGGTGACTTTGGAGTGCGCTAATGTTTACATTTTATTTTCTTAGCAGGTTGACAGGAGATGTGTGGGAGCGGCGACATATTCTAGAAGAAAATCGCTAGTGCTGTGCACATAGCATTCTTCACACCGAATGTATCTACGTACAGTGGATGAATGCGTGAATAATTAGATTTTTGGTAAGTAACAGCTCGATTCTTAAATATTTTTACATTATCATTTAAGAATACAGTTACAGTTAAACATTGTGGTGACTTTGGAGTGCGCTAATGTTTACATTTTATTTTCTTAGCAGGTTGACAGGAGATGTGTGGGAGCGGCGACATATTCTAGTAGAAAATCGCTAGTGCTGTGCACATAGCATTCTTCACACCGAATGTATCTACGTACAGTGGATGACTGCGTGAATAATTAGATTTTTGGTAAGTAACAGCTCGATTCTTAAATATTTTAACATTATCATTTAAGAATACAGTTACAGTTAAACATTCTGGTGACTTTGGAGTGCGCTAATGTTTACATTTTCTTTTCTTAGCAGGTTGACAGGAGATGTGTGGGAGCGGCGACATATTCTACAAGAAAATCGCTAGTGCTGTGCACATAGCATTCTTCACACCGAATGTATCTACGTACAGTGGATGACTGCGTGAATAATTAGATTTTTGGTAAGTAACAGCTCAATTCTTAAATATTTTTACATTATCATTTAAGAATTCAAATACAGTTAAACATTCTGGTGACTTTGGAGTGCGCTAATGTTTACATGTCACTTTCTTAGCAGGTTGACAGGAGATGTGTGGGAGCGGCGACATATTCTAGAAGAAAAACGCTAGTGCTGTGCACATAGCATTCTTCACACCGAATGTATCTACGTACAGTGGATGACAGCGTGAATAATTAGATTTTTGGTAAGTAACAGCTCGATTCTTAAATATTTCTACATTATCATTTAAGAATACAGTTACAGTTAAACATTCTGGTGACTTTGGAGTGCGCTAATGTTTACATTTTATTTTCTTAGCAGGTTGACAGGAGATGTGTGGGAGCGGCGACATATTCTAGAAGAAAATCGCTAGTGCTGTGCACATAGCATTCTTCACACCGAATGTATCTACGTACAGTGGATGACTGCGTGAATAATTAGATTTTTGGTAAGTAACAGCTCGATTCTTAAATATTTTAACATTATCATTTAAGAATACAGTTACAGTTAAACATTCTGGTGACTTTGGTGTGCGCTAATGTTTACATTTTATTTTCTTAGCAGGTTGACAAAAGATGTGTGGGAGCGGCGACATATTCTAGAAGAAAATCGCTAGTGCTATGCACATAGCATTCTTCACACCGAATGTATCTACGTACAGTGGATGACTGCGTGAATAATTAGATTTTTGGTAAGTAACAGCTCGATTCCTAAATATTTTTACATTGTCATTTAAGAATACAATTACAGTTATACATTCTGGTGACTTTGGGGTGCGCTAATGTTTACATTTTCTTTTCTTAGTAGGTTGACAGAAGATGTGTGTGAGAGCGGCGACATATTCTATAAGAAAATCGCTAGTGCTGTGCACATAGCATTCTTCACACCGGATGTATCTACGTACAGTGGATGACTGCGTGAATAATTAGATTTTTGGTAAGTAACAGCTCGATTCTTAAATATTTTTACATTATCATTTAAGAATACAGTTACAGTTAAACATTCTGGTGACTTTGGAGTGCGCTAATGTTTACATTTTCTTTTCTTAGCAGGGGACAGGAGATGTGTGTGAGCGGCGACATATTCTAGATGAAAATCGCTAGTGCTGTGCACATCGCATTCTTCACACCGAATGTATCTACGTGCAGTGGCTGACTGCGTGAATAACTAGATTTCTGGTAAGTAACAGCTCGATTCTTAAATATTTTTACATTATCATTTAAGAATACAGTTACAGTTAAACATTCTGGAGACTTTGGAGTGCGCTAATGTTTACATTTTATTTTCTTAGCAGGTTGACAGGAGATGTGTGGGAGCGGCGACATATTCTAGAAGAAAAACGCTAGTGCTGTACACATAGCATTCTTCACACCGAATGTATCTACGTACAGTGGATGATGCGTGAATAATTAGATTTTTGGTAAGTAACAGCTCGATTCTTAAATATTATTACATTATCATTTAAGAATACAGTTACAGTTAAACATTCTGGTGACTTTGGTGTGCGCTAATGTTTACATTTTCTTTTCTTAGCAGGTTGACAGGAGATGTGTGGGTGCGGCGACATATTCTAGAAGAAAAACGCTAGTGCTGTGCACATAGCATTCTTCACACCGAATGTATCTACGTGCAGTGGATGACTGCGTGAATACTTAGATTTTTGGTAAGTAACAGCTCGATTCCTAAATATTTTTACATTATCATTTAAGAATACTGTTACAGTTAAACATTCTGGTGACTTTGGAGTGCGCTAATGTTTACATTTTCTTTTCTTAGCAGGTTGACAGGAGATGTGTGGGAGAGGCGACATATTCTAGAAGAAAATCGCTAGTGCTGTGCACATAGCATTCTTCACACCGAATGTATCTACGTACAGTAGATGACTGCGTGAATAATTAGATTTTTGGTAAGTAACAGCTCGATTCTTAAATATTTTTACAATATCATTTAAGAATACAGTTACAGTTAAACATTCTGGTGACTTTGGGGTGCGCTAATGTTTACATTTTACTTTCTTAGCAGGTTAACATTAGATGTGTGGGAGCGGCGACATATTCTAGAAGAAAATCGCTAGTGCTGTGCACATAGCATTCTTCACACCGATTGTATCTACGTACACTGGATGACTGCGTGATTAATTACATTTTTGGTAAGTAACAGCTCAATTCTTAAGTATTCTTATATTATCATTTAAGAATACGTATACAGTTACACATTCTGCTGACTTTGGTGTACGCTAATGGTTAGATTTTCTTTCGTTACCAGGTTGGCAGGAGATGTGTGGGAGCGGCGACATATTTTAAAAGAAAATCGCTTGTGCTTTGCACATAGCGTTCTTCACACCGAATGTATCTACGTACAGTGGATGACTGCGTGAATAATTAGATTTTTGGTAAGTAACAGTTCGATTCTTAAATATTTTTACATTATCATTTAAGTATACAAATACAGTTAAACATTCTGGTGACTTTGGAGTGCGCTAATGTTTACATTTTATTTTCTTAGCAGGTTGACAGGAGATGTGTGGGAGCGGCGACATATCCTAGAAGAATTTCGCTAGTGCTGTGCACACAGCATTCTTCACACCGAATGTAACAACGTACAGTGGATGACTGCATGAATAATTAGATTTTTGGTAAGTAACAGCTCGATTCTTAAATATTTTTACATTATCATTTAAGAATACAGTTACAGTTAAACATTCTGGAGACTTTGGAGTGCGCTCATGTTTACATTTTATTTTCTTAGCAGGTTGACAGGAGATGTGTGGGAGCGGCGACATATTCTAGAAGAAAAACGCTAGTGCTGTACACATAGCATTCTTCACACCGAATGTATCTACGTACAGTGGATGATGCGTGAATAATTAGATTTTTGGTAAGTAACAGCTCGATTCTTAAATATTATTACATTATCATTTAAGAATACAGTTACAGTTAAACATTCTGGTGACTTTGGTGTGCGCTAATGTTTACATTTTCTTTTCTTAGCAGGTTGACAGGAGATGTGTGGGTGCGGCGACATATTCTAGAAGAAAAACGCTAGTGCTGTGCACATAGCATTCTTCACACCGAATGTATCTACGTGCAGTGGATGACTGCGTGAATACTTAGATTTTTGGTAAGTAACAGCTCGATTCCTAAATATTTTTACATTATCATTTAAGAATACTGTTACAGTTAAACATTCTGGTGACTTTGGAGTGCGCTAATGTTTACATTTTCGTTTCTTAGCAGGTTGACAGGAGATGTGTGGGAGAGGCGACATATTCTAGAAGAAAATCGCTAGTGCTGTGCACATAGCATTCTTCACACAGAATGTATCTACGTACAGTAGATGACTGCGTGAATAATTAGATTTTTGGTAAGTAACAGCTCGATTCTTAAATATTTTTACAATATCATTTAAGAATACAGTTACAGTTAAACATTCTGGTGACTTTGGGGTGCGCTAATGTTTACATTTTACTTTCTTAGCAGGTTAACATTAGATGTGTGGGAGCGGCGACATATTCTAGAAGAAAATCGCTAGTGCTGTGCACATAGCATTCTTCACACCGAATGTATCTACGTACAGTGGATGACTGCGTGAATAATTAGATTTTTGGTAAGTAACAGCTCGATTCTTAAATATTTTTACATTATCATTTAAGAATACAGTTACAGTTAAACATTCTGGTGACTTTGGAGTGCGCTAATGTTTACATTTTCTTTTCTTAGCAGGTTGACAGGGGATGTGTGGGAGCGGCGATATATTCTAGAAGAAAAACGCTAGTACTGTGCACATAGCACTCTTCACACCGAATGTATCTACGTACAGTGGATGACTGCGTGAATAATTAGATTTTTGGTAAGTAACAGCTCGATTCTTAAATATTTTTACATTTTCATTTAAGAATACAGTTACAGTTAAACATTCTGGTGACTTTGGAGTGCGCTAATGTTTACATTTTATTTTCTTAGGAGGTTGACAGGAGATGTGTGGGAGCGGCGACATATTCTAGAAGAAAATCGCTAGTGCTATGCACATAGCATTCTTCACACCGAATGTATCTACGTACAGTGGATGACTGCGTGAATAATTAGATTTTTGGTAAGTAACAGCTCGATTCCTAAATATTTTTACATTGTCATTTAAGAATACAATTACAGTTATACATTCTGGTGACTTTGGGGTGCGCTAATGTTTACATTTTCTTTTCTTAGTAGGTTGACAGAAGATGTGTGTGAGAGCGGCGACATATTCTATAAGAAAATCGCTAGTGCTGTGCACATAGCATTCTTCACACCGGATGTATCTACGTACAGTGGATGACTGCGTGAATAATTAGATTTTTGGTAAGTAACAGCTCGATTCTTAAATATTTTTACATTATCATTTAAGAATACAGTTACAGTTAAACATTCTGGTGGCTTTGTAGTGCGCTAATGTTTACATTTTCTTTTCTTAGCAGGTTGACAATAGTTGTGTGGGAGCGGCGACATATTCTAGAAGAAAATCGCTAGTGCTGTGCACATAGCATTCTTCACACCGAATGTATCTACGTACAGTGGATGACTGCGTGAATAATTAGATTTTTGGTAAGTAACAGCTCGATTCTTAAATATTTTTACATTATCATTTAAGAATACAGTTACAGTTAAACATTCTGGTGACTTTGGAGTGCGCTAATGTTTACATTTTCTTTTCTTAGCAGGGGACAGGAGATGTGTGGGAGCGGCGACATATTCTAGAAGAAAATCGCTAGTGCTGTGCACATCGCATTCTTCACACCGAATGTATCTACGTGCAGTGGCTGACTGCGTGAATAATTAGATTTCTGGTAAGTAACAGCTCGATTCTTAAATATTTTTACATTATCATTTAAGAATACAGTTACAGTTAAACATTCTGGAGACTTTGGAGTGCGCTAATGTTTACATTTTATTTTCTTAGCAGGTTGACAGGAGATGTGTGGGAGCGGCGACATATTCTACAAGAAAATCGCTAGTGCTGTGCACACAGCATTCTTCACACCGAATGTAACAACGTACAGTGGATGACTGCATGAATAATTAGATTTTTGGTAAGTAACAGCTCGATTCTTAAGTATTCTTATATTATCATTTAAGAATACGTATACAGTTACACATTCTGCTGACTTTGGTGTACGCTAATGGTTAGATTTTCTTTCGTTACCAGGTTGGCAGGAGATGTGTGGGAGCGGCGACATATTTTAGAAGAAAATCGCTTGTGCTTTGCACATAGCGTTCTTCACACCGAATGTATCTACGTACAGTGGATGACTGCGTGAATAATTAGATTTTTGGTAAGTAACAGCTCGATTCTTAAATATTTTTACATTATCATTTAAGAATACAGTTACAGTTAAACATTCTGGTGACTTTGGAGTGCGCTAATGTTTACATTTTCTTTTCTTAGCAGGTTGACAGGAGATGTGTGGGAGCGGCGACATATTCTAGAAGAAAATCGCTAGTGCTGTGCACATAGCATTCTTCACACCGAATGTATCTACGTACAGTGGATGACTGCGTGAATAATTAGATTTTTGGTAAGTAACAGCTCGATTCTTAAATATTTTTACATTATCATTTACGAATACAGTTACAGTTAAACATTCTGGTGACTTTGGATTGCGCTAATGTTTACAGTTTCTTTCGTTAGCAAGTTGACAAGAGGTGTGTGGGAGCGGCGACATATTCTAGAAGAAAATCGCTAGTGTTTTGCACATAGCATTCTTCACACTGAATGTATTTACGTACAGTGGATGACTGCGTGATTCATTAGATTTGTGTTAAGTAACTGCTCGATTCTTAAATATTTTTATATTATCACTTAAGAACACAGCTACAATTACGCATTGTGGTGACTTTGGAGTGCGCTAATGTTTATATTTTCTTTAGTTAGCAGGTTGGCTGGAGATGTGTGGCAGCTGCGACATATTCCATAAAAAAATCGCTAGTGCTGTGCACATAGCATTCTTCACACCGAATGTATCTACGTACAGTGGATGACTGAGTGAATAATTAGTTCTTTCGTAAGTAGCAGCTCGATGTTAAAGTATTTTTATATTATGATTTAAGAATACAGATAAAATTACACATTCTGGTTACTTTGGTGTGCGCTATTGTTTACATTTTGGTTTGTTAGCAATTTGACAAGAGGTGTTTGGGAGCGGCGACATAGTCTAGAGGAAAATCGCTATTAATGTGCACATAGCACTCTTCACACCGAATCAATATACCTACAGTGGATGACTGAGTGGATATTTAGTTTTTTGGAGAGTTGCGGCTCGATGTTGAAATAATATTCTGCCATAAGAATACAGATGCAATATACGCATTCTGCTGACTTTTGAGTGCGCTCATGAATGCATTTTCTTTCGTTAGCAGATTGACAAGAGATGTGTGGCAGGTGCGCCATATTCTAGAAGAAACTCTCTAGTGCCGTGCACATAGCATTGTTCACGTTGAATATATCTACGTACAGTTTACGACTGCTTGAATAATTATTTTTTTGGCAATTAACAGCTCGATGTTTAATTATTTTTATATTAGCTTTAAGTATGCAAATAAAATTACACATTCTGGTGACTTTGGAGTGCGCTAAGGTTTGAATTTTCTTTCTTTAGCAGGTTGACAAGAGATGTGTGGCAGCTGCAACATATTCTAGGCAAAAGTTGCTAGTGCTGAGCACATAGTATTCGTCACATTGAATGTATCTATGTACAGTAGACGACTGGGTGCATAATTAGTTTTTTGGTATTTAACAGCTCGATGTTCAAATATTTTTATATTGTGCTTTAAGAATGCAGATAAAATTACACATTTTGGTGACTTTAAAGTGCGCTAATGTTTACATTTTCTTTCGTTAGCAGGTTGACAAGAGATGTGTGGCAGCTGCGACATATTCTAGAAGAAAATCGCTAGTGCTGTGCACATAGCATTCTTCACATTGAATGTAACTACGTACAGTGGACGACTGCGTGAATAATTACTTTTTTGGTAATTAGCAGCTCGATGTTTAAATATTTTTATATTATGCTTTAAGAGTAAATGTTGTTTGACGACTCGTCTGCGAGAGAATAATGTGGTTGCCGTCACATCATGCAACTTCTCCTCGGTGTTTACTATCTACTTTCGGAAGTATAAAAACGTATTTACGGAAACAATTCTACCATCATATTGACGATGTAACACAGAAATTGCGTCTCGATGCAATACTACAAGCTGCTTGAAGATATCTTTGCGAGGAGCTAACGTAACTATGGACACGGTATGGAACCTACCCTGGGAGTCCTGTAGGTTGTTACCAAAATTCCAAAACAAATTTACTATATCGCTTGCATCCTCATGTTGACGATGGAACACACAAACTTCGTCAAGATTAAATCACACAAGCTGCTTGTCGATTTTTCGACGAGAGGCTAACGTGGCAATAGTGTGGCGTGGAACTGACCTGGAAGTTTAGTAACTTTTTTCTGATGCACCAAATGTAATTACTGTAACCCTTGCACCCTAAAACTGACGGTGAAACACAGAAATTGCGTTGCGATAAAATCCAACAGGCTGCTTGCCGATTTCTGTGCGAGGAGCTAACGTGACTATGGTCACGGCATGGAACCTACCCTCGGAGTCCTGTAGTTTGTTTCCGATAGTCCAAAATTTATTTACTATATCACTTGCACACTCAGAAACTGCGTCGAGATTAAATCCTACAAGCTGCTTGCCGATTTTTCTGCGAGAGGCTAATGTGGCTATAGCACGGAATGGAACTCACCTGGAAGTTGAGTAACTTCTCTCCGATGCATCAAAACGTATTTACTGTAGCCTTGCACCATAGCATTGACGATGTAAAACAGAAATTGCGTCGCGATGAAATCCTACAAGCTGCTTGTCAATTATTCTGCGAGAGGCTAACACGGATATACTATGGCACTGAACTCACCTGGAAGTAGAGTAAGTTCTTTCCGATGCAGCAGAACGTATTTACTGTATCACTTGCACTCCAACATTGACGATGTATCACAGAAAGTGCGTCGCGATGAAATCCTACAAGCTGGTTGAAGATATCTTTGCTAGGAGCTAACGTGTAACTATGGTCACGGCATGGAACCTACCCTGGGAGTCCATAAGATTGTTTCCGACACTGCAAAACGGATTTACTATATCCCTTGCACCCTCACATTGACTATGCAACACAGATTTTGCGACACGGTTGAATCCTGCTGGCTGCTTCTGTCTTGTCTACGAGAGACTAACGTCTCTATGGTCACGGCATTGAAAGTCCACTGTGCCTCCTGTAGCTTGTTTCCGATGCACCACAACGTATTTGCTATAACTCTGGCACGCTCACTTTGGCGATGCAACACAGAAATTGTATCACGATTGAATGCTAGAGGCTGCTTGCCGACATGCCTGCGAGAGACTAACGAGTCAATGGTCACGGAATGGGACCAGCCCTGGGTGACCACTGGCTTGTTTCCGATGCACCAAAACGTATTTACTGTAACCATTGCACCCTCACATTGACGATGCAATACAAAAGTTGCGACAAGGTTGAATCCTGGTTGCTGCTTGCCAACTTGTCTACGAGAGACTAACGGGTCAATGGTCACGGAAGGGAACCACCCCTGGGTAACCACTGGCTGGTTTCCGATTCACCAAAACGGATTTTCTATAACCCTTGCACCCTTACATTGACGATGCAACACAGAAATTGCGACAAGGTTGAATCCTGGTTGCTGCTTGCCGACTTGTCTACGAGAGACTAACGGGTCAATGGTCACGGAAGGGAGCCACCCCTGGGTGACCACTGGCTTGTTTCCGATGCACCAAAACGTATTTACTGTAACCATTGCACCCTCACATTGACGATGCAATACAGAAGTTGCGACAAGGTTGAATCCTGGTTGCTGCTTGCCGACTTGTCTACGAGAGACTAACGGGGCAATGGTCACGGATGGGAACCACCACTGGGTAACCACTGTCTGGTTTCCGATTCACCAAAACGGATTTTCCATAACCCTTGCACCCTCACATTGACGATGCAACACAGAAATTGCGACAAGGTTGAATCCTGGTTGCTGCTTGCCGACTTGTCTACGAGAGAATAATGGGTCAATGGTCACGGAAGGGAACCACCCCTGGGTGACCACTGGCTTGTTTCCGATTCACCAAAACGGATTTTCTATAACCCTTGCACCCTCACATTGACGATGCAACACAGAAATTGCGACAAGGTTGAATCCTGGTTGCTGCTTGCCGACTTGTCTACGAGAGACTAACGGGTCAATGGTCACGGAAGGGAACCACCCCTGGGTGACCACTGGCTTGTTTCCGGTTCACCAAAACGGATTTTCTATAACCCTTGCACCCTTACATTGACGATGCAACACAGAAATTGCGACAAGGTTGAATCCTGGTTGCTGCTTGCCGACTTGTCTACGAGAGACTAACGGGTCAATGGTCACGGAAGGGAACCACCCCTGGGTGACCACTGGCTTGTTTCCGATGCACCAAAACGTATTTACTGTAACCATTGCACCCTCACATTGACGATGCAATACAGAAGTTGCGACAAGGTTGAATCCTGGTTGCTGCTTGCCGACTTGTCTACGAGAGACTAACGGGGCAATGGTCACGGATGGGAACCACCACTGGGTAACCACTGTCTGGTTTCCGATTCACCAAAACGGATTTTCCATAACCCTTGCACCCTCACATTGACGATGCAACACAGAAATTGCGACAAGGTTGAATCCTGGTTGCTGCTTGCCGACTTGTCTACGAGAGAATAATGGGTCAATGGTCACGGAAGGGAACCACCCCTGGGTGACCACTGGCTTGTTTCCGATTCACCAAAACGGATTTTCTATAACCCTTGCACCCTCACATTGACGATGCAACACAGAAATTGCGACAAGGTTGAATCCTGGTTGCTGCTTGCCGACTTGTCTACGAGAGACTAACGGGTCAATGGTCACGGAAGGGAACCACCCCTGGGTGACCACTGGCTTGTTTCCGATTCACCAAAACGGATTTTCTATAACCCTTGCACCCTCACATTGACGATGCAACACAGAAGTTGCGACAAGGTTGAATCCTGGTTGCTGCTTGCCGACTTGTCTACGAGAGACTAACGGGGCAATGGTCACGGAAGGGAACCACCCCTGGGTAACCACTGGCTGGTTTCCGATTCACCAAAACGAATTTTCTATAGCCCTTGCACCTTCACATTGACGATGCAACACAGAAATTGCGACAAGGTTGAATCCTGGTTTCTGCTTGCCGACTTGTCTACGAGAGGATAACGTGGCTATGGTCACGGCATTGAAACTCCGCTTTGAGTCCAGTAGCTTGTTCGCGTTTCACAAAAACGGATTTACTATAACCGTTACACCCTGACATACACGCTGCAACACACAAATTGCAACGCGGTTCAATCCTACTGGCTGCTTGCCCAGTTGTCTGCGAGAAACTAACGGGTCTATGAACGTGGCACGTAACCTCCCCTGGGAGTCCCTTGGATTGTTTCCAATGCATCAAAACGGATATACTATCACCCTTGAACACTCACAATGACGATGCAACACAGAAATTTGTTCGCAATTCAATTCTACAAGCTGCTCGACGACATGTCTGCGAGAGATTAACGTGGCTATCGTCACGGCATGGAAACTCCCCTGGGAGTCCACTAGCTCGTTTCCGATGCACCAAAACGTATTTACTATTACCCTTGCACCGTCTCATTTACGATGGAACACAGAAGTTGTGGTGCGATGTAATCCTACAGGAGGGATGCTGACTTGTCTGCGACAGACTAACGTGGGTATGGTCACGGCATTGGAAGTCCACTGTGAGTCCTGTAGCTTGTTTCCGATACTCCAAAACAGATTTACTATAACCCTTGCACTCTCACATTACGGATGCTACAAAGATATTTCGTCGCGTTTGTATCATAAGGGCTCTTTGCCAACTTGTCTGCGAGAATTTAACATGCCTATGGCCACGGCATGTAACTTCCCCTGGGATTCCAATAGCTTGTTTCAAATGTACCAATACGGATTTACTATAACACTTGGACCCTCACATCAACTATGGGTGACAGAAATATGCGTCGAAATGAATCCTACACCCTGCTTGTCGATTTCTCTGCAAGAAGCTAACATGGCTATGGGCACGGCGTGGAACCTCCTGTGGAAGTCCAGTAGCGTGTTTCCAATACTCCAAAACAGGTTTACCATTACCCGTTCACCCTCACATTGACGATGCAACACAGAAATTGCGTCCCGATTGTATCCTACATCCTGTATGCCGACTTCTCTGCTTGATGCTAACGCAGCTATGACCTCTTAGTGGAACCTCCCCGGGGAGTCCAGTAGCTCTTTTCCGATGCACTAAAACGGATTTACTATAACCCTCGCACCCTCACATTGACGATGCAGCACATAATTTGGATCGCGATAGGATCCCATAGCCTGCTTACCAAATTGTCTGCGAGAGAATAACGTGGTCATGACTACAGCATGGAACGTCCCCTATGAGTCCTAGCCGCTTGTATCCGATGCACAAAAACTGATGTACTTTAACCCTTGCACCACCACATTGACGATGCAACACAGAGATTGCGTCACGACTGAATCCTACAGGCTGCTAACCAACTTGTCTGCGAGCGACTTGCGTGGCTATGGTCACGTTATGCAACATCAACTGGGAGTCCAAAGGCCTGTTTCCGATTCACGAAAACGGATTTACTATAACCCTTGCACCCTCACAGTGATGATACATTACAGAAATTGGGTCGCGATTCAATCCTAGAGGCTGCCTGCCGACTTGTCTGCGAGAGACTAACATGGCTATGATTACGGCATGGAACTCCACTGGGTGTCCATTAGCTTGTTTACTATGCACCAAAAAGGATTTGAAATGGCTCTGAGCACGATGGGACTTAACGTCCGAGGTCATCAGTCCCCTAGAACGTAGAACTACTTACACCTAACTAACCTAAGGACATCACACACATCCACGCCCGAGGCAGGATTCGCACCAGCTACCGTAGCAGTCGCGCGATTGCAGACTGTAGCGCCTAAAAGCGCTCGACCACCCCGGCCGGCAAAAAGGATTTACTATAAGCCTTGAACCCTCACATTGACGATGCAACACAGGAATTGCTTCGCGGTTGAATTCTACAGGCTGCTGGACGACTTGACTGCGTTAGACTAATGTGGCTATTGTCACGGCATGGAACATCCCCTGGGAGTCAAGTAGCTAATTTCCAATGCACCAAAACGGACCTACTGTAACTATTACACCCTCACATTCACTATGCAACAAAAATATTGCGTCAGGATAGAATCCTACAGGCTGCTTGTCGACTTGCTGCGAGAGGCTAACGTGGCTGTGTTTACGCCACGGAACCTCCCATGGAAGTCCAACAGCTTGTTTCCAATGCACCAAAACGGTTTCACTATAACCCTTGCACCCTCACAATTACGATGCAACGCAAAAATTTATTGACTATTAAATCATACAGACTGCTTGCCGACTTGTCTGCGATATACAAACGTGTTTATGGGCACTTCATGGAACATCCCCTGGCAGTCCAGTTGCTTGTTTCAGATTCACCAGGACGGATTTACTATTACCATTTCACTTTCACACTCACGATGCAACACAGAAACTGCGTCGCGAATGAATCCTATAGGCTGGTTGCCAACTTGTCTGCAAGAGACTAACATGGCTATGGTCACTTCATGGAACCTCCCCTGGGAGATGTAATATTATTGGGATTTCCGTCGTATGAAAGTTGTGAGTATCCTTGGAAAGGCATTCACCTACCTGTATATTAAATGATCAACTTATGAGATGAGACCTATTCTTTGCAGTACATTTGTTTTATATAATTTACATAACTGTAAAGATGCGCATCTAGCGCGGACGCTAATACATCTGTTTCGCAGTCAAAGAAACACTTTAACAGAAGCTGACTGAACGTTCCGCTTCGATCTAAATAAAAGATGACAGTAACAACGTTTGTAAATCGTCAGATCTTAGCGTTTCTGCTTGTAATGTGAAAGCGTAAAGAAGGTCGACTTTAAGCCATAAAAGTGAGCGGTATTGCCAGCGTGCAGACAACATTATTAATTAATAAAATTCGAGCAATTTATGTTCGATACTGTAAACCGGCGAGTTATTGTTATCAAGGTGTTGAACGCTGCAAGAATTGTCTTGAAGGAAGGAGAAAAGTAATGACTGTAATTTGTGACAAAAACGTGAACCAAGGAGACAGCACAGGTCAGGCTGAAATTTGATTATAAAGAAGCCCTAATTGCTTGTGAGAATTGTTTGAATATATTTAGTGTTTACCAGATTTCTTATTCTATTCTTTTCGTTTATATTTTTTTACCTCCATGTCATATTATTTTTGTTAATATCAAACAGCCTTTACTACAGCAGAGAATACTGCGGCATCCTGTTCGTAGACAGAAGGCCGCTCCTTGTCTTCTATACAACTCATAGCTGCCCCATTTATTAATGATTTCATTTGCAAATGCAATTTTTTTATTGTTCATTGTTATACGTCCCTTAGGTAATTGTAAATCTCATACTGATTACGTAAAGAAATCCGGGTTGTTCTTTTCCAAATAATAGAAGTCGTTGCGTAATCAAAAATTAGCCTCCTTCTGACAACGATCAGGAGCTGACCAGAAGACGGACGTCTTCGACCTCTTTCGTGTCTCCTGTGGCAAAGCTGTGACAAACTGGGAACACGACATTCTAGTATGAAACACAGATTTAAATTGAAAGAATTGAAATGTATTTAGCCTAATTCTTTTGTTATCATACTAGATGTGGCGCCCGAACAGCGACTTGAAAAAAATTTTTTAATCTGCTCTATTATTGTTTCATGACATCATCAGGTGGACATCGGGAAGCCGTGAAGGAAGTACTGAACGAAACCGTGGAAGTATTAAAAAAAAATTCGAAAAATAACAGCAGTGCGCAAAACGACTGATAAAAGTACGGTTTTCATTACGCATAAAATCTCGCGTCTTGTATTTAAAAATAAAACATATTTCCGGAATTTCTTGCCTTACTGCTTCATTTTATCCTATCGCTGTTATTTCCTTGCAGAGTTGCTTATTTACGTAGTTAGAATTCATTTCTGATCATCTCTTCATTCAAAGTTTGTTTGTTAACATTATTAGCACCTTCATTGTTGCTACGGATAAGAACACAAGATGGATGCCATAATAGCAGGATTAAGTGTCTAGTAGGCGTTTGTCACTTATTTTGAAAGCTAGGTGCCATCTTGTCTTCTACCCGGTATAGCTCTGCAATTGTCAGCTACCACGGTGTGACGTTTGACTACCAGGAAGCGTCGCAGCGTGCGCATCTGAGAGTTGACGTTCGGCGTGCTGCGAAAGATTTCTTTGAGCAGTTACGTCACAAACTTGAAAATAAACATGGCAGGTGACAAAGGAAAGCCGACGAACTGTGTGGATGACGGTGATGACACAGTTGTCAAGTCATACCCACTACGTTCGCGAACGGGAACAGGCAGACCCGATTCGCGAATGGAGAGGACGGCAGACGATGATGGTGTGCGTGACGTACCGCCACAGCAATCGTCGTCACAGCAAGCGGGAGAAAATTCGATGGTTGAAATGATGAGATTTTTTTTTCAAGAAAGAGAACAGGAGAAACTGGAAAGGGATGCTTATAAACTACAAGAACAACGTGATGGAGAACAGGAGAAACGGGAAAGGGAAGCTTATAAATTACAAAAACAACGAGATAGACAAGAAAGGGAACAAAAAGAGAGGGAAAAGGAACGGGAGACAGAGCGAAAATGGTTTGACCTAAATACCATGATTGGTACAATGAAAAATAGGTTAGATAATATTGATGCCATCTTAGAGGCAAGAATAAGGACAGTCACGGTGGAATATATCTCGGAATTAAGTGCATATGAGTGCACAGTAGGTAACGTGCACAAAGACATCAAAGTACAAATCGAAAGTTGCCAGGCAGTTACAACGGAAGTTTCAAAAAAGTCCACTGAGGTCGAAGCTAAAGTAAACAAGCTTGCAGACAATGTCATCACTCTGCAAGGCCAGGTCAATGACCCGACACAGGCGCTATCCCAAATTAACATTGAAAAGAGAGTGAATGATGCTGCAGCAAACGTACGTTCCACGATAGGAAAGAATTTGTAGAATGGGTCGAGACTAAGGAACAGTACATAGAAAACAAGGTTCAACACGACTTAAAAGAAGCCGTTAAGTCAGCCACAGTTGAAGTTTTAGCTGCTCCAGGTACATCAGGAGATACGATTCTCACTGAATTAGGAGAGATTCGTAGAGTTTTTCACCGAGATCTTCCCGAGTGGAAACGACACCTCACTGAGGAAATCGAGCAGTTGAAACAACAAGTCAATGATTTTCCTAATGACAATAGAAGTGAGTATTCACACTTGCTTTCTTCAGAACATGTTGTTGTTGTTGTGGTCTTCAGTCCTGAGACTGATTTGATGCAGCTCTCCATGCTACTCTATCCTGTGCAAGCTTCTTCATCTCCCAGTACCTACTGCAACCTACATCCTTTTGAATCTGCTTAGTGTATTCATCTCTTGGTCTCCCTCTACGATTTTTACCCTCCACGCTGCCCTCCAATACTAAATTGGTGATCCCTTGATGCCTCAGAACATATCCTACCAACCGATCCCTTCTTCTGGTCAAGTTGTGCCACAAACTTCTTTTCTGTATACAATAATAATCCCGTGTCTCGTGTAAAATTCTCTCCTCTTGTACATAGTCACAGCAGTAAGAATCCGGTAGTACGCAACCAGAATGATAAAGTAACTCTTGTCGAGCTCATGAAAGAAGAAAGCGTTCTCAAGCAACGGGTATTCCAGCCTTTTCTGCCAGAGAAACGCAGCATCCAACCAATGGTTTTTCTGAAGTCATTTAATGGTGTTTTTCCTGACAGCTGGGATGACAAGCAACGTATGCGCTTTATAGTAGGTTACATTCAAGGAGAGGGTTCTGTCTGGGGAACAGAAGTAATTGACAGATGTAGTAATTACGCTGACTTCGAAAAGCAATTTCTGAACAAATTCTGGAGTTCAGGTATACAACAACGCCTTAGAAAAAAAGTATATAATGCCGACCCGTTTAACACGAGAAGTGCTGGTCTCCGTAGGTACTTCGAGAAATACCTGCGAAAAATACAATATCGGGACACGCCCATTTCCCCGAAGGACGTAATTATGATCCTTAAGTCAAAGCTTCCGGCATCAGTCAGGGAGAAGTTAGTAAATGTCAGTGACGACGACACGGAGGCTTTTCTGTCAGTACTTGACAACCTTGACATGATTCAAGAAGACGTGCGTGCAAGTGCGCGGAGTAATTGTAATCTTGGCCTGCACGCTACACAGCCGCACGGTGTAGGCGCAGTCTCAGGTATGTCATACCAACCCAACAACAGTAAAGGACACGACGTTCCGTGTGATAATAACAACTACTATCGCCGTAACGCGAAGCAGAAACATAAATTCCAGGATCAAAACAGGTACCACCCCATATACTAGACAACACAACAGCAATACGGTAATTCACCAGTTAATTACAATGATCGCTATCACTACAATAACGATCGCCAAAATAATAATAATTTCGATGGAAAAGGACGTTGGATCAACACCAACAGTCAACAGCAGTATGGTAACCAGCCTAGACTCCAGCACTGTTCTCAAGGGAGAAATACTCCAGATCCTTCCAAGCAATACAAACTTTAGGAATAGACCTCCACCTTTTACTAACAATCAAGTTCAAAATCATGAACCTCAAAATTCTTGCATCTATTGTGCCCGAGCAAACCAGCCAACACACACCATCTCGGCTGAAATTCCGGCAAATAGCCCGCAACTCAGGTGGAATACGGAAGCAAACTCCGTACCGAGCGTACCGCCCGGTACTTCAATGGTAATTGTGAGCGAAATTCAACCTAATGAACATGCGGAAAACTAAAAGCAGCTTCTTTTTCTTGCCTGCTTGGGGAAGCTCCGGAACATGTTCGGGGCGATTTCATTACAGGCAAATCAACCTTATACGATATGACAATGATTGTGACTTACGAGATGACTAGCTGAAGGAGAATGACGTTTTGAATGGTGAGGATTTATGGGAAAACCAGGTTCAGGCATCAACTATGATTCATATTCATTATGGACCACTTGCCGCTATAATAGATACTGGTGCCAATATCAATGTTTTGTCTTTATTTGTATATAAGAAAGTGTTCTGTAGCAATAGTTCTGTCATTGCCATTACAAGGGTGTACCGTATCCGGACCTGTAGGCTCTCTAGTTCGAAAGGTGACGCTACATATTCATGTACCAGTGAGATATGCATCAGACACCGTACCATGTACTTTTCTAGTTGTTAAAAATCTGTCAGTACCTTGCCCCCTAGGAATGGAGTTTCTACGTAAGAATCGTGTCATCATAGATATGTATGAAGGTACAGTCATGCTCAAAAGTATCCGAAAGACCTGAATTGCATTTCACCTGATTCGCATACAACCCACATAACGCAGCTGTCTAGCAGGTCCCCAATCGCTCCTTGGTACAGTCGTTTGACTACACAGCTCTACAAAATAAATTTTTTTTTTCGTTGCCAGGGAAGTTTGAACGAAATGGGACATTGTTATGATACTCATTCCGAGTATATTTGTACTTTTTCCAAATTGGCTCTGGTTTTTGAGATATAGGTTATTTGTGGAAATGAGAGTTTCATGTGGATAATATCGACTGCAGGGTCCATATATGGTGTAATGTATTTGCTACCTGTTTTTTAATTAGTGATATTGTACTATCATTACCCACGCTAACATCATCAGATGACGACGTGCACGGCGAGGAATGTACAAGTAGTGGTTCGGAATACGAAGGACGTGAGACACAACCCCAGCAGTTCGACCAGAAGGAGCTCAGTGACTTGATACGAGAACTCAATCTTTCAAAGCAAGCATCAGAACTCTTAGCATCCAGGCTTAAGGAAAAGAACTGTCTTCATCCAAGTGTTAAAATAACAGCTTACCGGACGAGAGAAGAAAACCTTCTTCCATACTTCAACCAAGAAGAGGTTATAGTGTATTGCAGCAATATACCTGGACTTTTACTTGAATTGGGGCTGCCGGAATATAGACCAGAGGACTGGCGTCTCTTCATAGACTGTTCCACTAGAAGTTTAAAATGTGTTCTCCTACACAATGGCAATCGTTACGCATCTATTCCAATTGCCCACTCAACAAAACTTTGTGAAGCATATGCTGTTTTCTGCAGAAAATTCAGTATATGCAGCACCAGTGGTTGATTTGTGTTGATTTGAAAATGGTGAACTTCTTGCTTGGACAACAAAGTGGATACACAAAGCACCCATGTTTTATCTGCATGTGGGATAGTAGGGCAAAGCACGAACATTGGAAGCAGAAAACATGGCCTCCAAGGGAACATATGGCTGTTGGTGAAGCAAACATCATTAATGAACCTCTGGTTAGTAGGGACAAGATTGTTCTTCCACCATTACATATTAAGTTAGGACTAATGAAGCAATTCACCAAAGCTTTAGACAGAAATGGTAATTGCTTCACATACATCTGCAATACGTTCCCTGGACTCAGTAGTGAAAAACTTAAGGCAGGAATATTTGATGGTCCTCAAATTCGCAGGCTCATCAACGATACCAATTTTACAAGTGTCATGACTGTCACTGAAGCATCGGCCTGGAACAGTTTTGTCGCTGTTGTAAAATGTTTTTTGGGCAATCATAAAGCTCCCAATTACGAGGAACTGGTCAAAAACATGCTCACTAACTTTCAAAACGTAGGAGCTAACATGAGCATAAAATTGCACTTCCTTCACAGCCACTTGGATCGATTTCCTCGTAATCTAGGTGATTTCAGTGAGGAACAAGGAGAGCGGTTCCATCAAGATATGAAAGGAATAGAGGAAAGATATAAAGGAAGATGGGACAGGCATATGATGGCAGATTATTGCTGGAATCTGCAACGTGACTGTTCTGAAGAGACCTATAAAAGGAAAGCGTGCAGGAAGCGATTCGTCATGGACGGAAAATGATATACTTATAGAGAAACTTTTCAATTATGTTTTATACGTGGACAAATGCCTATCAGGTTTTCATAGAAGCTATTTATAAAGATTATTTTCTTTTTTCATTGTAATTTGTAGCGCTCGAGTTCAGTATTAGCAAATTTTTCTAATTTTTTGAATAAATCATGCATTATCTCAAAAACTAGAGCCAAACTGCATAAATGGTTGCTATATTCGTCCTCAGCACCACTAACCCATCCTAAAGCCACTCAAATATCCTTGGCAAGAAAATGAGTGTTGACCAGTGCTATTGATAATGGTTCCAACAAGTCACCACTAGAAAAAACTGCTCTGTATCGCAGTAACTCAAGATGTAAAGTAATACTACGATGCTACAAATATCAGGGAACACCTTATCACAGGTAAGACTGTCCTTAATGCTTGTAAGCTCACATTTATTACAATAAATGACATACCTGAAATGTTACCACGCTCATTATTACGTCAGATAGGTAATGCACGTAGTAAGTTCGTCGTATTCATGATTTCCTCTTGAAAGTAACATATTTTACTTATTCTTTAACACACAATAACATTAAAAATTTAAGTTATTCACGAGCAGCTAGTTGAGAATATGTATGAACTTCCAATGACACGACGAACCGTCTCTTTCTGCATATGGATTCAAACCCAGGTCATGCAGACTAAGCAAAGATTTCGTGACTGACGAAAACTAATAGTCATTCCTGATTAGACATACAGAGAGTGATATACCTCGATTTTAGGCAGTATCAATTAGCAAATACCAACTTTAAATTACATAAGGCAAACATTTTTAACGGACGCGAATTCCTACCCAGTACCTATTGTCCCTGTTAACGAACTACGAGAGATGTTAAATATTGGTTCTTAACAAGTAACTTACTTGAAATGCTGCGAGGTAAAGCTTTGTGTTGGACAGGGATTCGAACCCAGAACCTGATCGGACAGCTATCGAAGCACAATCAACTGTGACATATCGGATTTTCTCGGCAGTAGCTAGATGTTTTAACTGAAATGACGAGACGAAACATTAATTTTTTCCTTCCCAGGACTCCAACCCGGTACCTATCGCTGTTATATTCTAGATAAAACGAACGTTAAACATGGGTTCGTTGCACCAGCAGCGACATGTGAGCATGTTTGAACTGAAATAATATGACGAAGAGTTCAGCGCTCACTGGGAATAGAGCTCCACACATATCGTTGTTGACTACACACAAAGAGACGTCAGCTACCGAATTTTTCTCCACCAGCAGCTCGGAATAACATCTTGAACTTACAGTGATCTCGCAAATAGTTCTGTGTCTAACTGGGAGTCAAAAACGTCAAATATCGTTAGTGTTGGCAACGAATGAAAATACATTAAAAATCGAAATCAATGTCCACTAGCAGATAGGTGTCCTCATGCTATAGCTTGATAATTCATAATGAAATCTTTAGTGCCGGGCCAGGATTCGAACCCATTCACGCGCAATATGTGGAGATGTTGAGGAATCTGCAGTTTTGAACAAACAACAAATTGTAGCCGAGCTGTATTGTCACGAAGGGATCAAATTCCGCGTTAAGGGCGGTCTGAGTTGCATTACCAGTTCAGAACCAATTTTATTGACATACAGAAGCTCAGACAAAAGTTGGAATAGCGTTTTTTCGTCACTAGAAATAAATAATTAGTATAAGAAAGGTTACTGGTGATAGTGTTTCTACATGTCGCCACTTCAGACTTTATTGTGGCTCAACCTAACGTCTACTTGTTAGAGAAGGAATATCATTTTTAATGTGAATTTCAGACAACAATGCCATTGTATCTTCTTCACTTGGTGTAACCAGATGAGAATGGAATCTGCCTCTCCCTAATCATTGACCAAAGCTGGAATCGAACCCAGACCATAGATATATGATATATATATATATATATATATATATATATATATAAATATATATATATATATATATGATATATATATATCATCCCAACAGACCACTAAATCCTCTTCTCAGGGGCTCGTTTTTCTATCTAACGCCATTGTGCCACATTGGCTTAGACATGTGGCACACAGGCTCCCTGTATCAATTTGCAGCATGTTCAGTAAATTGATTTATTTGGTTGACCGAATCACCATGAAGTAGTTGCCTCGGCTACCCAGTGTATACATTCAACTTTATTTTGTAATCACCGAAATAAAATCACGTAACTGCCACCAACACAGAACTGCCAACAATGTAGGATGCAGAAATTTAAATAGGAAGTGTTCCTTTCCACTTGAGCTACTTTATTGCGCTATCTGTTTGTTGAAAACGTCGTGCAGTGCAAAAGAAAAGGTATAACTGTTTGTCTCTCATAAGTATTCACATGGCCATATGCACTGTCCCACAACGCTGTGGAATGCAGAAGTTCTGTAGGAATTGTTGTTGACGTCCGGAACTGTTGTAGCTATGTGTCAGCTAGTAGCGTAATGGTAAGTGTCGCGGACGGTAGATAATATGTCGCGAGTTGGAGTACATTCACTGCTACATTTTTTAAAACGCAATTTTGCTGTCTGCTAAAGTTATCAATCTAATGGAACTTGTAACATAATTCCCTTCACTTCTCAACCCAAAATAGTCGAATGTGGGGAAAGGGCTAACTTCTGTGACATTTTATTCTTTTCAGGTTTAATAGACAACCAGGCAGCAGATGCATCTCGAAACTTTTGTATTATGTATGGGTAGAGCGCATCGTGCCAAATTACGCCCGAAAAGTATTTTCGACATTAGCTGTCGTCTGGTAGTGGCATTTTATTCTTCGTCAAACCTTGGTTGACAGCTTTAACTCAGAACAAGTTTTCTACATGCATGAAATCAATAAACCGCATGTGCATTTTCAGACTAGAATTCGCATATATTGTTGATGATTAATTTCTCTCTCATGTTTACTATTGTTTTAACAACACTAAAGGAAACCTTACGAAAATTGTTAGTTGTATTATAAGAAATGTAATAAAACTAGCCACAACAACCTTACAACGAAAGTCTGTTGTAATAAAACTGAGTATCTGTACACAAGCGTGCCTCTACCGACACGAAGTGGTAAAATACTACTCAGTTAGATTTTGATGGGGTCTGTGTTTAATTAGTATGCTGTGTCATACTCAAGAGGTATGCAAATGTGGCATTTCATAAATAAAGTTATGTATTCCTAGAAACCCAAAATTTGCTTGTCAGCAGCGGAACGAGGCGTTACCTGTTGTGCAGCATTGTAAGTTTTTCACCATTGCACTATGAGCCGAAAGTATTTTCTTGCGATTTCCTTATCGATGTTTGATCTGACTGTTTGTAGATCTTTCACAGAAGGAATAAAAACGCTACACTCAGTGAGACTGGAACTGCGAACCATAACAGACGCTTCTTCACAGGCCAGCACATTACCAGAAACCTGGCGAAGAAGTATATGTCTGAGCTTCCTCTTACGAGACCAATAGTGGCTAGAACTCGTAAACCACTATTTGAAGGACGAGATTAGTTGCGATTTCCACGTGCAAAGACTTTCCTGGGCTGAAAACCGTAAATTTACAATCTTTTGTTACACCTCAATCGATAATAACTCAGATTATTCAATGGAAATGACAGGTAAAATCAAGTGAACTTTGAGGCTTAATTCCATGCACACCAGGAAGTAACGCGTCGATCACAGAGTTGCCAAACATACATCGCCTTGTTGCCAAATCTCAGTTACAATACCAGCAGGAAGAACACGAACCGATGTGATCCTACAGCGGGCTGCGAAGTGACCATAGCTGGTGTCTCCAAGTCGCGGCTGCTACGGCCTGGAATAAATAATGCGTCTGATTCGCATTTCTGTAACTAGGTTTAGGGATTGGAGCCTAGTTACTAATAATACTCAGAACTGACTGCAAACTAAGCATCATAAATCAGTAACTCTCATAGTTGTTTTTATATTTCTTTCGTAAGTGTAGTCAAAACAAAGAAACTCATTCACAGACGTTTTCGTGCCTCGCCGATAGTCGAATGTGTGTGAGTGTGTGTGTGACAGAGAGAGAGAGAGAGAGAGAGAGAGAGAGAGGTGTAAATCAAAAAGAATGAGAGAGAGAGAGAGAGAGAGTAAAAATTGTAAAGAAATTGAATCATGGTACGTAAATAAATCTTTCATTAAAGTGACACGTTCCACATCATTACGAAATATCGTATTCATGATCTATGAAACAAGAATTAATCTAATGTAATCGAATCTAGTCATATCATATTGGTGACTAGTCATGAATTACCGAAATTTTTGCCAATACGACTAACCAAATCTAAACTTGAAAATAAAAGACGACAATTTTTGTAGTAACCCGGGACTTCTATCAAGATCCTTTCGTCCCTGTTAACTAACCACGAAAAATGTCTGATATACCTCTATTCTGAAGCAACAAAGTGTGCATGCATTTAAAGATGAAGTGCATGATATGAAGTTATGTGACGGAGATAGGAACCCAACACGTAATCGGATTGTTTACTATGTAAAATCAAATGTTACGTATCGGTTTTTCTGACCAGCTGCTAGGTGTTTGAATCTAAAATAAGGATACAAACTTTTGTGCCTAAGCGCCAATCGAACTGCACACCTACCGTGCATCCACGAATATTGCTTAAGTATCAGTTGTTTACTCACCAATAGTAAGATGTGTGCGTGTTTGACCAGAAATAACGGTACCTATTGTGATTGTTGGCAACACATGAACAGAAATTAAAAATGCACGTTAATTTTCACTTACAGGCCGGTGTGCACGTGATAGAGCTTGAAATGAAATTATGAATATTTTTGTACTGTAGCAGGATTCAAACCCACACACTTGCCTTTGGAGGAGACCTAGAGAAGATTGCAGTCTTGAGGAAACGAACGAAATGATTGAACTGTACTGTTCCGAGAGATTCAGATCCTCGAAAGAGGAGACACGAATTCGAATCACAGTCCAGTATAAATTTTTCAACGTCTCTATTTCAATCACGTACAAGTAAAGTAAGAGCCCTGTTCCTTATGGCTATCGGTTCATCAAATAAAAGAAAATTTTCTAATGTAAGTAAGTTTGCTGGCGACTGTATTTCTGTTTACCAAGACTTCCGCTATGTCATTTCCCAACGTAAACCAGCTCTGCCCAGTTGGTAATGAAGGAACGTGATGTTTAATGAGGATTCTGGATTTAACGTCTTTTTATTGATGTTACCAGGGGTAAAGTAAATCTGTTTGTGCCTCTTAAAAGTAAATGCCTGAACCTACGCATTGCACCTGTGATAGTTCGTTCCGCCAGACCATTGTGGCCACATTTCCCAGCCCCAGGAGTGTGCTGTAACAGATGATGTGCTTAGCTTACAAAATTAGTCACGGTGGAAAAAACTCGAGTCTATTAAATGGTTAAGTAGAAGCAAGCTTCTGAAGCGCAGATTATGCTATTCTCATGTCAGCAGGATGTAAAGACTCTTCTAGGCATCATTGGCTCGACGTGAAGCCATTTTGAAATTTTCACAAATTCTGCAAATTACTTAGTTCGAGAAAATCCACTGGGAAGTGTGAAGTTACCGGATGATTCGATTATTACCGTCATTATTACTATCATTTTCTTCATACCGCTGCTGTAACACTGTACTTGAACATCAGTTGATGCCTTTTGGTCATTATAGAAGTATTTTCCCAAGAACAGGTTCTTTCCCTGTCTACGGAATCCTTTTCATGTTAATATCAAACATCAGCACTTACTCGTAGATCACATTAAAACTAAAGTAACTGATGAAGACGTTACTTGATAGCAAAAACGAGCTCCCTTTCTTCTTTACTTGCGCCTAGATATGGTTATCGAGTACTGCCAAAGCAAAAGGCAAGAGATCTTACTGCCTTCCGATACACGTCGCTGTCAGTTCTTCCATACGATTTGGTCGACATGACCTGTTTCAAGTCGTGTATAACAGACAATGTTTTAGAAAACCAATTGTTTTCCTTTGCAATAAACAGAAAGCTTTTCATTCTAAGCTATCCAAGTTCAAAATTTTCGCAATATTAGTTCTAATTTAATATTCGCTTCTATAATGTAGGAAAGTCTTTCACAGCTTTAAAACCCGCATCCGACTCATTGTCCTTACACTTAGTCGCTGACCATAAATTCTAGCTCAAAGTGGCACCAGATTAAGTAACCTAAGTAGCAAAGACTGTTTGCCTGTGCTCTTTCTCACCGGAAAATACGCAATTCGCTCATTAGGCTCCATAAGTACACTGTAACAGTAATTTCTGTGTGCATGCAATGCATGCGGATTAGAATTTAGTGGTGCTCTCTCTTCCACTTCTGTATGCGTGACTTAAACGGGCCCTTTATCATTACAGGCTCTGGGTAGTGCATCATCATACTGACAACAGTAATGTGCTTATACTGACAACCTGACTGTTCGTTTTACCTGATTTTGTAATAATTTAAATAAAACAACATGACCTTCCAGTGGGAGACATTTCGTCCCCCTTTTCCTTCTGTGAAATTTGTCAATAAGCTTTTTGCCTTCCAACCAGTGAAATGCGGTAGAGTACGGCCTGTAAATGATTCACAAACCACTATTTAGTGTCGTTAAGACGACTTATTTAAACGTCACAAGACTCCACATAGGTGCAATCGATTTCGAGGTGCAAAGTGTTTGTTACCTTACTTTTGTGACAGGTGGGCATAAGCGATTTCCACAGACTTTTCATTGAACTGAAATAATCTTTTGTCACAAAGTAACAAGGGAAGTGTTTCATTCGTATATGTTCTGTAGGGAACTGTAATCGTGATGGAAGATTATGCACCTGAATGTTTGACACAACTGGTAGGAGAAAACGCTGCATATTAACCAAACCCGCACCTGCTCTACATATCCTCCTGTGACACGAGCACGGGATTTTCCTCACATACCGCTACAGAGCTGTTCCTAGCACAGCTGAGAATTGGCAACATCGTCACAAACATTAGGCAACACTGTAACAGTGCAATCACTTCCACGTATGGTACTGAATTGATTCGCTAAATTCACTTGATATTCCCTTTCCATTTGAATGACTCGTGCTAAATAATCCTCATGTAAACTAAGACACTGAGACAGAAAATTCAATTTTTTGCCTAAAGAAATGTTGCGCTTCACATAAGTAACAACCTTTATTATCTTTCACGATGCGTTATGACGCTGAGCGACCAATACCGTGATGAGAGTGGCATGCTGGCAGCAGTGTGTCCGTAGCCCCTTGGTACAGCCTGTGTCTCGTGTCAGAACGGCTCAATCAGTCGTCAGTTCTAACTGTGGTAGGGGTCAGCGTGTGCGAGCTTTTTTCTGATATATTTTATGGAGCTGCGAATTTCCAGAAAAAATTCAATATCGAAATCGGAAGAATATCTTTACGCATCATATCCTCTTGGTAGCTCGGCTCAGTAAGTTGTGTTAATGGTCATAAATCTTGGCTTTCTGATTGCCAAGCTGCTTCGCAATAACAGCGTCTCTGAAGAAATTCGAATCGACCATCTGCGATACGAATTTCAATATTGTTATAGTTTTTCTTTTGCACTGCATGACATTTTCAACAAACAGGCAGCGCAAGAGAGTAGCTCAAGTGGAAAGGAACACTTCTTATTTAAATTTCTGCATCCTACACTGTAGGCCGTTCTGTGTAGGTGGCAGTTATGTGATTTTATTTCGGTGATTAAAAAATAGTGTCGAATGTATGCACTGGGTAGCTGTGGCAGCTATTCATGGCGATTCAGTCAACCAAGTAAATGACTGTACTAAACATGGTGCAAACCACTGCAGGGAGCCTCTGTGTCAGAATTCTGATCCAGTGTGAGGAACTGAGCAGAGGATTCGGTGGTCTGTTGGATTGGTAATAGTTTCGTATACTTATGCTCTGGGTTCGATTCTAACTTCTGCTTATAATTTTTGATAGGGAGAGACAGATTCTATTCTCTTCTGGCTACGCCAAGTGAAGAAGTTGCAATGGCATTGTGGTCTGAAATTCACATTAATCATGATATTCCTTGTCTACCAAGTAGACATTAGGTTGAACCACAATAAAGTCAGGTGTGGCGACATGTGGAAACTCTATTACCAGTAACCTTTCTTATACTAGTTATTTATTTCTAGTGACGAAACAAACGCTATGTACGGTCACAGGACGCTTATTCCATCTTCTATTTGAGTTTCTGTATGTCGATAAAATTGGTTCTGAACTGGGAATGCAACTTAGACCACCCTTAACGCGGAATTTGATCCCTTCGAGACGATGCAGCTCGACTACTATTTGTTGTTTGTTCAAAAGTGCAGATTCTTCAACATCTCCACATATTGCGCGTGAATGGGTTCGAATCCTGGCCCAGTACTAAAGATTTCATTACGTATTATCAAGCTCTAGCATGAGAACACCTATCTGCTGGTGGATAATAATTTTGATTTTTAATGCATTTTCATTCGTTGTCAACACTGACGATATCTGACGTTTTTGACTCCCAGTGAGACACAGAACTATTTGCGAGATCACTGTAAGCTCAAGGATGCTGGTGGAGAAAAATTCTGTAGCTGACGTCTCTTTGTGTGTAGTCAACAACGATATGTGTGGAGCTCTATTCCCAGTCAGCACTGAACCCTTCTTCATACTATTTCTGGTTCAAACATGCTCACATATCGCTGCTGGTGTAACAAACCCATATTTAACGTTCGTTTTCTGCAGAATATAACAGCGATAGTGTCGGGTTGGAGTCCTGGTAAGGAAAAAATTAATGTTTCGTCTCGTCATTTAAGTTAAAACATCTAGCTACTGCCGAGAAAATGCGATATGTCACAGTTGATTGTGCTTCGATAGCTATCCGATGAGGTTCTGGGTTCGAATCCCTGTCCAACACAAAGCTTTACCTCGCAGCATTTCAAGTAAGTTACTTGTTAAGAACCAATATTTAACATCTCTCGTAGTTCGTTAACAGGGACAATAGGTACTGGGTAGGAATTCGCGTCCGTTAAAAATGTTTGCCTTATGTAATTTAAAGTTGGTATTTGCTAATTGATACTGCCCAAAATCGAGGTATATTACTCTCTGTATGTCTAATCAGGAATGACTGTTAGTTTTCGTCAGTCACGAAATCTTTGCTTAGTCTGCATGACCTGGGTTTGAATCCATATGCAGAACGAGACGGTTCGTCGTGTCATTGGAAGTTCATACATATTCTCAACTAGCTGCTCGTGAATAACTTAAATTTTTAATGTCATTATGTGTCAAAGAATAAGTAAGGTATGTTACTTTGAAGAGGAAATCATGAATACGACGAACTTACTACGTGCATTACCTAGCTGACGTAATAATGAGCGTGGTAACATTTCAGGTATGTCATTTATTGTAATAAATGTGAGCTTACAAGCATTAAGGACAGTCTTACCTGTGATAAGGTGTTCCCTGATATTTGTAGCATCGTAGTATTACTTTACATCTTGAGTTACTGCGATACAGAGCAATGTTTTCTAGTGGTGACTTGTTGGAACCATTATCAATAGCCAAACGACTGTACCAAGGAGCGATTAGAGGACCTGCTAGACAGCTGCGTTATGTGGGTTGCATGCGAATCAGGCGAAATGCAATTCAGGTCTTTCGGATACTTTTGAGCGTGACTGTACATAATGATGTCCCACTGAAACGACACCTGAACATATGGTTTATGCACCACGGCGCTCCAGTACATTTTCACTTACGAATGCGCCGGCTTCTAGCTCGGACACGTGGTTCACTTCTGGAACGCCGTGTGTACATGAGGATAGCTGTCTGCGACACAGCGAAGGAACGGCGCTACTGTGGTATGAGGACCGCGACACTCAGCGCAGGTCGATGTATCGCCCCCAAATCCGCCTGATCCGAACTCAATGGAACGCAGCTGCGTCGCTATCGTGCACTAGCCCCACGCCTGCAAACCACAGGGCAGTGATTTGTGTGAACTGCGTCACCTGCGCGCAGACTGGTTTTACATACGTCTCGAAATAGAGGATTTGTGGCATCCGTGCCGCGCAGAATCACAGCTGTGTTACGTTCTAAAGGTAGGCCGAGACTCTAGTAAGAAGTCAGTCACGACGTATCGGTCAGTCAGTGCATTTTCTTCAGCTAACCACCGCAACCTCTTATTCTAGGAGCAACATTTCAAATGGACTATCTGTACCTGCCACAGAAATATCAACTGCATAGATGCTGGCCGCTCACCAGTTTGCTTACTTTACTGGAACCAGGGATACGACAACGGGGGATTGCTTGCCCCACGATCCAGGGCTGCGACGAGGCCGGTGCAGCAGTTAATCACGCAGAGGGTCGAAGCGCGTGCTTTGATGTGCCCGGCTCACTGTCCCGTGCGAACAAACTGTACGGAACACTGGCCACTGCGCTCGCCGGCAGTCTGACGCGCGGCACCTCCGTCGGCTGTGTGCGGCGCACACTGCTGCTCGTTGCGGGGGTCGTGCCGCTGCCCGCCTCCGAATGCTTCTGCTGCTTATTACCTGTAACAGTTACAGCAACAGCTACGTAGCGACTGATTTATTACGAGACACGTTTTTCTTAATGTTGTAGCAAATTAAGAGGAGAGCCTAAATTTTTTTATAATGTTTTTTTTGTTATTTTTTACTTCTTTCTTTCAGTACGAACTTTGTTGTAGAACCCCTTATTTACGTGTGGTAATAAAAATTCATTTAGACAGAATTAAGTACATTTAAAATTACGTGAACTTAGTCAACCCTCTCATGCTGATAAATTCATATTAACTGATTAAGAATATTTAGTTGAGAATTAAATCCTTTACATAATTCGGCCTTGGCACACATTTTCTAAATGCAGTGTTTTTTTTTTTTAAATATTTACTGAAATCTTTCCCGGCGTTAGCTATGGAACACAAGATTGTCTCTATTAGCAGAAAATGGTTAAATATTGCCAAGCCGACGTTTAATTATCATTGATAAAACACACTTCACTATAGATTTAAGTTATTTGAAAGAACCAACAAATTGTTAAATTTCAACGTTAACTATCCGCACAAATGTGAAACTAGTAATAAATTCCGTCAGTCTCAGGATCGCTGTAAAAGAAAAACATTTTTTTAATTCACTGGTAATTTTTATCTGCTCCCGATTTACGGGTTTCGTTAATTTTTCTTAGCGGAACAATTTTTTAAATGTGCCGCCGCTGCAAATCGTTCGGTCGCGGCACAGCCCAGCAACACCAGCGATCATTGCTAAAAATGCTGAAAATTGTTTAAAGAAATATTATAGATGACATGGGCAAGCTAATTTACATTAGTAATACACACTTTTGATAAATTGTAATGTATTTAGACCACAACAATAATTCAAATTACATTAGTTTGTAATTTCTCCTCTAATGGCGGCTAAATCTAGATACAGACAAATGAAGTCTACCCATTCATAAAATGCTATGTCACAGGTTCCTCTCTCTCTCAGCTCTCGAGGATGAGGACAAAGAACGCACACCATGCAGTGTTATTTATATTATTGCTGACCATTAACATCTCTTTGTAATCTTACAACATTATTTTCCTCTGTGGCTGAATTTTACATTTTTGTTATCGCAGATATTGACACATTTCGCAATTACATTATGAGTATAGAAATATTACAATCATAAATACATCGAGAATATTACTACAGAAAATATTACAATAATAACGAATGTCCTTTACACAAAATTAAATAATATTTTTGTTAAATAATTACAGTATATACAAATTGCTTCATAGCGGCGTATATAGTACAATTAAATTTTAGTTTATTAATAGTGTGAGTGTTGCCAGGGAACGTTACACTACGTAGCGACTGATTTATTACGAGACACGGTTTTTATTAATGTTGTAACAAATTAAGAGGGAGTGCCTAAATTTATCATAAAAAATTTATTAAAATCTAATCGATGTTATCTGGAATTTTATTGAAGTATTACAGGTAATGTCCTACGTATTTACGTAATGTTTTTGGAATTACCAATGCGCATATTCACTGGCACTGAAGTTCAGCGGAAGAGGTCTTCTGCTGCTAAGTTCGTCGTAGGCTTGAACTCCAAAAGAAATGAGACTTCTTTTAATAGAACGTTCGCCGGCCGCGGTTCTAGGCGCTTCAGTCCGGAACCACGCGACTGCTACGGTCGCAGGTTCGAATCCTGCCTCGGGCATGGGTGTGTGTGATGTTCTTATGTCAGTTCGCTTTAAGTAGTTCTAAGTTCTATGGGACTGATGACCTCAGAAGTTAAGTCCCATAGCGCTCAGAGCCATTTGAATAGAACGTTCGGAACTTGTCTAGGCACTGGCACCACTATAGATTGAAATCTGTTGGTATCTACCGTCCAAGGAAAACCTCAAAAAGGAGGAAAATAATTCTGTAGTGAGTAAAAATTCTCTCAGGGAAGTTCTGACCGTGCGCAGGTTAGAGTATTTGGTATCAAAATACATCCATCCGAACGTATGTTCCGACGTCGCGTTTTATATACAGGCTGATTCAAAAAGAATACCACAACTTTAAAAATGTGTATTTAATGAAAGAAACACAATATAACCTTCTGTTATACATCATTATAAAGAGTATTCAAAAGGTTTTTTTTCACTCAAAAACAAGTTCAGAGATGTTCAATATGGCCCCCTCCAGACACTCGAGCAATATCAACCCGATACTCCAACTCGTTCTACACTCTCTGTAGCATATCAGGCGTAACAGTTTGGATAGCTGCTGTTATTTCTCGTTTCAAATCATCAATGGTGGCTGGGAGAGGTGGCCGAAACACCATATCCTTAACATACCCCCATAAGAAAAAATCGCAGGGGGTAAGATCAGGGCTTCTTGGAGGCCAGTGATGAAGTGCTCTGTCACGGGCTGCCTGGCGGCCGATCCATCGCCTCGGGTAGTTGACGTTCAGGTTTCATAACTAACCTTTTTGGTAGGACTCTCCATACAGTTGATTGTGGAATTTGCAGCTCTCTGCTAGCTCTGCGAGTCGATTTTCCTGGGCTGCGAACAAATGCTTGCTGGATGCGTGCTACATTTTCATCACTCGTTCTCGGCCGTCGAGAACTTTTCCCTTTGCACAAACACCCATTCTCTGTAAACTGTTTATACCAACGTTTAATACACCACCTATCAGGAGGTTTAACACCATACTTCGTTCGAAATGCACGCTGAACAACTGTCGTCGATTCACTTCTGCCGTACTCAATAACACAAAAAGCTTTCTGTTGAGCGGTCGCCATCTTAGCATCAACTGACGCTGACGCCTAGTCAACAGCGCCTCAAGCGAACAAATGTACAACTAAATGAAACTTTATAGCTCCCTTAATTCGCCGACAGATAGTGCTTAGCTCTGCATTTTTTGTCGTTGCAGAGTTTTACATTCCTAAAGTTGTGGTATTCTTTTTGAATCACCCTGTATACTGTATCACTTGAAATAAAATCGTAGTTAACTACGACTAGCCGCGCAGTCGGGAGCACAGCTACCCGAGCGGGAAGGCGTGTGGGTCCCCGGCACGAATCCACCCGCTGGATCCGTGTCGAAGTCCGGTGAGCCGGCCAGCTTGTGGAATAGTTTTTGAGGCGGTTTTCCATCTACCTCGGTGAATGCGGGCTGGTTCTCCTTATTCCGCCTGAGTTACACTCTGTCGGCGATTGCTGCGCAAACACTTTCTCCACGTACGCATACACAATAATTACTCTGCCACGGAAACATTTGCTATGAGACGTTCCCTGGGGGGGGGGGGGGGGGGGGAGTTTGGGAGTTTACTGGGGGCCGAACCACACAACAATCCTACTAGGTTCGATGTGGGGCGACGGTGGGGTGGGTGGACTGCTGCTACTGTGGCCTGTTCTCCCCGGTTTAATACATACATACATATATAAGTAACGTTCTAAGTTAAAGCGTGATTTATTTTTCTATGCTGTTCTAATGCTGCAGCCAACGGCCTTGCCGCAGTGGTAACACCGGTTCCCGTCAGATCACCGCACTGGGCTAGCACTTGGTCGGGTGACCATCCGGTGTGGCGAGCGCTGTTGGCAAGCGGGGTGCACTCGGCCCTTGTGAGGCAAACTGAGGAACTACTTGATTGAGAAGTAGCGGCTGCGGTCTCGTAAACTGAGAAATGGCTGGGAGAGCGGTGTGCCGAGCACATGCCCCTCCACATCCGCATCCCGTGACGCCTGATGACACGGCGGCCGGTCGGTACCGTTGGGCCTTCCAAGGCCTGTTCGGACGGAGTTAAACTTAGTTTTTAGTTTTAGTTCGTCTTATGCTGCAGGAACTAGCATTCACATTTAAATTCTTTGAATTAGAAAATTTACAGCACGACTGGCTGTCAACAATTCCATTATAGTTTATTCGCAAAGTCCCGAGACAAGCGGTAAGCGGCGAAGCGTGGTGTCCCAGAAATAAATAGATACGATCCCAACGCCTATAGATTCCCACCAAGGTCTTCGGGACGCTGGAGCTGGTAATAGGTTAGGTTAGTGTTGTTTAACGTCCCGTCGACAACGAGGTCATTAGAGACGGAGCGCAAGCTCGGGTTAGGGAAGGATGGGGAAGGAAATCGGCCGTGCCCTTTCAAAGGAACCATCCCGGCATTTGCCTGAAACGATTTAGGGAAATCACGGAAAACCTAAATCAGGATGGCTGGAGACGGGATTGAACCGTCGTCCTCCCGAATGCGAGTCCAGTGTGCTAACCACTGCGCCACCTCGCTTGGTGTGAGCTGGAAATAGCGTCCTGTTTTTCCGCAGTTAGGGTGCCGCACATGTCTACTACCAGCTTGTCTGAGAATTGGCCGAAGAGAACCGCGACCCTTACTGGACAAGAACTCGAATGAGCGCTCCGCTTTCTAGGAGAAGAGAACGAGAAGAGCTTCCATTTCTAAAAAAAAAAAAAAAAAAAAAAAAAAAAAAAAAAAAAAAAAAAAAAAATAAAAAAAAAAAAAAAAAGAAAGGGGTCTGACCACTATGGGACTTAACAGCCGAGATCATCAGTCCCCTAGATCTTAGAACTACTTAAACATAACTAACCAAAGGACATGAAACACATCCATGCCCGAGACAGAATTCAAACCTGCGACCATAGCAGACGCGCGGTTCCGGGTTCCGGACTGAAGCGCCTAGAACCGCTTGGCCACCGCGGCCGGCTCCATTTCTCATTGCAGTGTGAACATTCGCAGCTCACAAACGGAAGAAACATTGTAGATGTGATATTACAGTATCCTTTAACTGCGAACACTGCATTTGTTTTATTTTTTGTTTTACATATGCAGGGTGTTCAAAAAATAAGTGTCGAATACTATCAGAGATTTTAGTACTCATAGAAACAAGAAAAATTATTCCAAGAAACATGGGTCCGGAAACGCACAGTTTCCGACTTAGCCACGTGTTTATAGGAAGATGTGCGCTACGCTTGGTTGCGAATATTAGCAGAGTCGTTGCACTGGCACTCCGTCAAATGTGTCGCCAGGGTATTATGATGTGTTACTCACAGTACTCTACCTATAGTTAGGTGGTTTACTGTCAGTTGTGTGGTTCGAATCGTTAGTTTTCGTCGTGTCTGTGTGTCTCGTTCTACAGTTCAAATGGTTCAAATGGCTCTGAGCAGTATGGGACTTAACAGCTGTGGTCATCAGTCCCCTAGAGCTTAGAACTACTTAAACCTAACTAGCCTAAGGACATCACACACATCCATGCCCGAGGCAAGATTCGAGCCTGCGACCGTAGCGGTCGCCCGGTGCCAGACTGTAGCGCCTAGAACCGCACGGCCACTCCGACCGGCTACAGTACTTCCAACCCTGGGTACGTGTCATGGTGTCATACGTTCTTCCAAACGCACATTCACTAATTTGGTTAATGTTGTTGCACTGTTCGTACATCTAAATTGTGTAGTAGACTTCCACCACTTGTTAGCAACGGAAGCCAACTACTCGACAAACGAAATGGTGTATATGATATCCTGCTATGGTTTAGCAACTGGACGTAGCCTGTGAGCGTCTGGCCACTACGCTGGAAAATATACACAGCGCAGAGTGCCTTCTGATAAGCTGTTCGGCAGACATCTCCATCATCTGAAGGACACAGGTACCCTTGCACCTCGGAAGTCTGACAGTGGAAGGCGCTGAAGCGGTCCTGACATGGAGGAGCGTGTGTTACGTTCAATGGAACGACGATTAGCAACAGCAGAAGCCGTGTATCACTCTCTTATCGGATCGGGGAGGGGGGGGAGGGGGTACTTCATGAACAATTGCTGTACCCATACCATCTACAGCGCATTCAGCCCCTAAGGCCACAGGACCATCATGGTAGACGGCGGTTCTGCCAATGGCTGCTGCAGAAGTTTGCCGCAGGGCCACTGTTTACATCCAAGATTTTATTTACCGGTGAGGCAGGGTTCACAAGAGATGCTATTGTGAATTTCCATAACCAGCATGTATGGGCAGATGTAAATCTCCAAGCAATTCAGGAAAGAGGGCATCAACTACGAATATCAATCAACGAATGGGCAGGCGTATTTGGCGGTAGATTACCACAATTCTGCTACCACAAAGGTTAACTGGGCCGCATTATCCGGTCTTTCTCATTAATGTATTGCTTACCTTGCTGGAGGCTGTTCCACTGCACCAACGAATACTAATGTGGTTCATGCGCTATGGCGCACCAGCATACTTCCGTCAGAATGTGCGCGAACATCAGGTGCAGACATTTCAGGACTGCTGGACAGGTCGGGGAGGGGGAAGAGGCGTATCGTGGCCTGCTCGTTCCTCAGACCTCAATCTCCTACACTCTCAGTTACGCCAAGAAGCAATGGTCTACACCACGTCAAACAACGATGTACGGGCCCTACAAGATCGCTTGTTCATAGAGTACAACAGCCACCGGGTGTACTCCGAAGGATGCGTCATTCGTTACGCCAGAGGGAAGAGGGGTGCTCTGTCATGAATGGACCCCACGTTGGACACCTCATGTAAACGCGCGTTTATTGTTTTTTTTTTTTGTTTCCATGAGTACTGCTACCTCTCAAAGTATTCGACACTTTTTTTCGAACACCCTCTGTATACATTTTGGGCCATCAGTCTTTCGACTGATTTGATGCAGCCAGCCACGAATTCTTCTCTTACGCCCACCGCTTCCACTCAGTGCAGCACTTACATCCTATTGTAAAGCGACTCAAAGAGTAAGCGTTGTCACGGAAGAGGTCGTCACACCACCTTAGTTACAGACTCGTATGATTTGATTAATATTTTTTGCCTGTATGGTTACACGTTTATACAGGGTACAAGAAAAACGCACGGCACAAATTGTAGGACACTTTTCTCAGACGTAGATAAAGAAATTATGTTATATGAACAGGGGCCTGTAAATTTACACATTCGGTACGTATGAGTAGACGTCAATCGTCACGCAGCTCCTGAAGCAAATCATCAACAACGGTTTTTTGTCAATGTCTGGTCCGGCAGATTTGGTGAATGTTCGGTAGGGCTTCACGGGCAAAGTTACCGTAATTTAGTAGAGAATGTTCTACACGATCTGTTGGCAGGTGTGCCTTTAGCTGTGCAACAAAGCATGTACCTGCAGTCATGGACAGAGCGGCTGGTCCCGGCGGAGGTTCGAGTCCTCCCTCGGGCATGGGTGTGTGCGTTTGTACTTAGGATAATTTAGGTTAAGTAGTATGTAAGCTTAGGGACTGATGACCTTAGCACTGCCATAAGATTTCACACGCATTTGAAGATTTGAACAAAGCATGTACATTATGTACGTTGAAACACCTCCTCATTTTAGTGTTAGTGTCCGTAGGCTTTTAAATAACAGATTCGGTGACGGATGGAGGGAGTGTTCTACATGATCTGTGGGCAGATGTGCCTTTAGCTGTGCAACAAAGCATGTACCTTACGTACGTTGAGACACCTCCTCATTTTAGTGTTAATGTCCGTCGACTTTTAAATAACAAATTCGTCGACAGATGAAGAGGTACAGATGGACTAGCTTCCTGGACTGCACACTCTTCGACTTTTATTTGTTGGGGCATTTGAAAGCTCGTGTGTTTCGAACTCCAATACTAGATGTTCGGTGTCTCCGTGCCCATATTGTGGAAAGCTGCGAAATCAAACGCAGTGTTCCAGGGATTCATCAGTGCATCCTAGATTCACTACGACGGTGGATTCATGCCCGTATCAATGCCTACGGAGGGGATATTGCACATCTCCTGCGAGGAAGAGTTGCATGTGGTATCCTGATGCGTCTGTGTTTCCCAAAACTAATGAATTGGAGAAAATGATTGTAACATGGAGATAAAGGGTTTCCAGATCCATGCTTATATAGCATAATTCCGTCATCTACATGTGAGAAATATGTCCTGTGATTCGTGCCGCGCATTTTGTTACACCCTGTATATTTCGACTGTGTTTCTTTCATATGTAAAGCTTGTAAATAAAATGTGTTGTAGTTGTGTTAGAACAGGGAGAAAGCTGCTCGAACGGATAAAGTGGTGAAAATGACGCAGGTAGAAGCCCTGAAATGAAGCGACGGCCACGTACAGAAGCGGAACTTTTGTTACAAGTGCTGAAGACGCCGCTCTCTTGATGATGTTAAATGGTTTGATAGTAATATAGTACCAGATTGTTGGCAGTGAAGTAGATAATGGTTCAAATGGCTCTAAGCACTATGGGACTTAACATCTGAGGTCATCAGTCCCCTAGACTTAGAACTACGTAAACCTAACTAACCAAAAGACATCACACACATCCATGCCCGAGGCAGGATTCGAATCTGCGACCGTAGCAGCAGCGCGGTTCCGGACTGAAGCGCCTAGAACCGCTCGGCTACAACGGCCGGCAGTGAAGTTGTTACTTTGCTTCTACAATGATCATAGCCGACCTAAGGTACTGAACCATTACTGAAACTGCGAACACCTAAGGGTAAGTTAAATTCTGCGGATTTTGTTATATAGGATCGTACCGACGAATTTGTGATCCTGTCTGTGAATTTAAGAAACGAGCGACTATCAGAGAACAGTATTTTTGTATCTTGATGTAGAAGTTGGATCGAATAACCATAATTTGCTGTGGTAAATCATTGGGACCAGTAGTATAGACAGAAAGAAAGGCCTGAAGAGGTTGAGAATTGCTAACATCTTACTAGCAGACAGACTTTATGTGGCGGTGGGGATTTTTTTTTTTTTTTTTTGAATAGCTCAAATGAAGAGAATAAAATGAAAGACTGGTTTATATTTTTTTAGAAGTTTGATCTAGTCAAAATATAGTTTTAAATGTATCCACTCTATTAACATTAAAAGGAAAGACGAGACAATATAAAAGAGAGGTACCGAAAAATAGGAAATTTCAAAAACTTTAAAAAACAGCATTTAGAAAAACGAGTGAAGTAATTACGTATGTTTCGTTCCATATCCTCAATTGCTAGAAAATGACCGTCTTTTAAATTGTAGTATCTTTAGCTGAAGCGCTGTTAGATCGTTGTCCTATTACTGTGTGTGCAGGAACAAAAGAAGGAGATTTATCTGAATTTCAAAAAAATATTTTATTCCAATAAAAATGACTCATGTTAACTTACGATTCGTATATCATGTAAAAAGGGTAGGAATACATGTGATCGTTTGAGGATTTATGATATAGCAGTAAAGGTCAGAGACTGCTTGAATAGTATCGTAGTACATTGGCAAACCCGGGTTCCCGGGTTCGATTCCCGGTGGGGTCAGGGATTTTCTCTGCCTCGTGATGACTGGGTGTTGTGCGCTGTTCTTAGGGTAGTTATGTTGTAGTAGTTGTAAGTTCTAGGGGACTGATGACCATAGATGTTAAGTCCCATAGTGCTCAGAGCCATTTGAACCATTTGAACATTGGCAAATGTTATAACTCAAGTAAAGCAGACGATATTATAAAGCATGCCTTTTTGTATATATGTCCGTCCTTAGGAATACTGGTATAGAGTAATTACCTATTAAAGATAGAAGCGGCTCTTTCTGTCAAGAGAAACATATTAATAATTTTGTAACCGACAGCTCTAATCTCTTAAAGGCGTGAAGCACAGGGAGCTAGAGAGTAGCTACGCTATCTACACAATTATTTGTTGAACGTATTTTGAACTCTGCCTTCCCCAACGATCTTACCCCCTAGAGTCCCGTCTAGTACCACGGAAGATATTTCTTTATGTCTCAACATATATCCTATTATCCTGTCCCTTTATTTCTATCAGTGGCCCTTCCTTCACCGATAATGTGAAGAACCTCGTAATTCCTTAACAGTTCAGATAATTTTCATAATACTTCTATGGCATCACATTTCAAACACTTCGATTTTCTTCTTTTCCATGACTCATTTGCATACAAGCCTGTTCTCCAAACGTACATTCACAGAAAGTTATTCCTCGAAGGATGGACCGCGTCTGATAATAGTAGACTGCTTTAGGCTAGGAATGTCTTCTTTGCCTGTGCAACTCTACATTTTCTGCCCTCCTCGCTTTCTCTAGAATGCGTTATTTTTCTTGCTATGGGAGCATATGCAGGGTGTACCTCCTAAGAGTCGCCAGCCACATTTTCTCTGGTGTTTCGGCACATGTCCAATTTCGTTTTTGCAGTAGTGTCCTGCAATTTGTGCAGTACGTTTTTCTTATACCCGTATAAACGTGTAATCATACCGGCAAAAAATATTAATCAAATCGTATGCGTCTGTAACAAAGGTGGTGTGACGACGTCTCCCAGGACAACCCTTAGTCTTTGTGGCGCTTTACAGTAGGATGTAAGTGCTGCACTGAGAGGAAGCGGTTGGCACGAGAGAAGAATTCGTGGCTGGCCGCATCAAATCAGTCGAAAGACTTATGACACAAAATGGCTGTAGTCAGCCCAGACAAATACTGCTCATCACGTCTTTCAACGGAAAGCGTCACTTTGTTTCCCATTACAAACAAAATTATTTTTTAAGTGCAATTTTACGTGCCCGTTCGATGAGCTATACCAACTTAAGGAACAGAAGGAGGAAGGAGCTTAACGGCGAGTAAAACGGGTATGGTACTAGGTCCGCTTGGGACCGCTCTTCGAATGATTGTGTGAAATTCCACTTTAAAAATCATTTTGTTTCTAGTGAAAAAGAAAGTGAAGCTCTTCATCGATACTGAGCGTCAGATGGAAGACGTGACGAACACCATTTGTTTGGGCTCACTCCATCCACACAGTGAGAAGACGTAGTTGCGGATATCTGGATAAACACGAGAGCAAATGTGACTGACGATTCTTCAGGGAGACACCTGGTATAAATTGGAATGTGCCTTATCCATATTATAAAGCAGTATGCTATACAAATGTGGTGTAGGATCTGGCACTTGTACATTTATCTGTACTATAGCTTGTACTTTCTGTTTTCTGCCACTAACATATATTTTTTAGTGGATTATTGACATTTTTGGTTGCTAATATGTGGATTTTGTTTCGTTTCGTAATTAGATATTGTAATTGGCCGAATTAATAACTTACAAGATTACGCAATATGGGAAGTGAATTGTTTAATTCATGTAAATTCTCAACTCTTAAACGGTGACTTTGTATGGAAACTAGAACTGAACATCGATTTAAGTTGATGTAAAATCCCTGTATTCATGGATCGAACTCCATGATTACTCATATAGACAAAAATATGAATATAATAAACGAAATGAGTCCAAAAAACTGAATTTTGGTAATCACGGCTCTAGAAAGTCTAGAAACACCGAACCAACACGATTTTATTCGTCCATAGCATAGGAAATATTACGTTCTAGAGTACGACTTGAGCTGGTAATTGATCGATGTTTTCGGAAACTAAGCTGATTTTATTGGAGAAGATATTTGTTCCAGACAGATCATTATGTTTAAGCTAAGAGTACGTCGTAGTATTTGTTACGGCGTAAAATCAGCGATGGTACGCCAGTCGGGAACGACAGGGTAGAGACGGCTGTGAGAAGAGGCCAGCCAATCGCACACTGACCGACCTCCCTCCAGGACGACAACGCGACAGCAGAGGCCCCTGGGTGGACTTAAGTTGGGGTTGGGTTGTTTTGGGGAAGGAGACCAGACAGCGAGGTCATCGGTCTCATCGGATTAGGGACGGACGGGGAAGGAAGTCGGCCGTGCCCTTTCAAAGGAACCATCCCGGCATTTGCCTGGAACGATTTAGGGAAATCACAGAAAACCTAAATCAGGATGGCCGGACGCGGGATTGAACCGTCGTCCTTTCGAATGCGAGTCCAGTGTCTAACCGCTGCGCCACCTCGCTCGGTGAGAGGACTTAAGTGCCGCGACCAACCGGTGGAGCCCGCTTCCGTAGCAGCTTCAAAGTTAGCCACTTCATTAGCCGATGCATCGTAGCCTCTGTCCTTAGTACTCTCTACGTAGCATAGACTTGTATATTCTGAAGAAGACTGTTTATTTGGTATGTCGCCCTTTGCTTGCGACACATCTGTCAAAGTTAATTGTAGTTGTCTTGTTTTAATAAAACTCATTAATACGAGTTGCTTGATTGTTTTTCCAGCGAAACGAGTATGCAGGATTCCTAGACACAGCAACATGGCGACGAAGATGTCCGAATAACATAGCGACAACCTGTTAACGTTTTAATCCCAAGCCGTCAGCTGCCACCGACTGTCTCTGTTTTGTTTTGTCATGGCTTTTGTATTTTGCTGGCGCCTTAATTGTACCTTGTCTTTCCTTTGCAGGGGTGATTTTACATCTTTTAAGAGTGTCTCTTATAGTGCTTCTGCTGTTCGGTGTTTTCAGGTGGGCGTTGCAGAAATTTTCTTTGCTTGTGTGCTTATTTTTATAACTTGCATTGTCTGTTTATTGCATTCCACTATTCCAAAATTCGCAACCCACCTTTCCCTCCCTCCTGCTCAGTCGCCTCAGCTGCAAGCGATAAATGCAACACAGCTAACACACATGTTCCACTTTCAGAGGCAGCACATTGCAACCCATCTAAACATAGTACAGCAGTTACTGGCAAACCAAGCGAGAAACACGGTGCAATATTCAACAACCGTAGCTCCGAGTGCCACACCGCTTTTTCGCCAGTTTAACGAAAAAGAAGAGGAGTGGCTCGAGTGGTTGCAACAGTATGAAGCCCACATAATTGCTCACAACGTATCAGGTACTATGAAGTTACATTACTTGTTGTCAACGGTAAGAAGGCAGTCTTTCACCTCATTCAGAAATTGTTCCCAAACGCCACTCAGACTGAACTTTCCTATGATCAGGTTGTAGGTTCTCTAACTAACTGCACTGCTGGCCATTAAAAATGCTACACCACGAAGATGACGTCCTACTGACGCGAAATTAATCGACAGAAAGAAGATGCTGTGATATGCAAATGATTAGCTTTTCAGAGCACATTGGAAGCGTGTATTCGTCATCGCAATACTGGCCTATCACCCGGCGTGATGGTATGGGGTGCCATTGGTTACACGTCTCGGTCACCTCTTGTTCGCATTGACGGCACTTTGAACAGTGGACGTTACATTTCAGATGTCTTACGACCCGTGGCTCTACCCTTCATTCGATCCCTGCGAAACCCTACATTTCAGCAGGATAGTGTACGACCGCATGTTGCAGGTCCTGTACGGGCCTTTCTGGATACAGAAAATGTTTGAATGCTGGCCTGGCCAGCACATTCTCCATATCTCTCACCAAATGCAAACGTCCGGTCAAAGGTGGCCGAGCAACTGGCTCGTCTCAATACGCCAGTCACTACTCACCCAGATTGCGTGAAAATGTAATCAGTTCTAGTATAATATATTTGTCCAATGAATACCCGTTCATCACCTGCATTTCTTCTTGGTGTAGAAATTTTAATGGCCAGTAGTGTAGTTACCAAAGATCAGAACAAACTTATGACGAGAGGGTTACAGCTTTTCAAGCTGTGGCAAGGAAATTCAAGTTAAAATGTGCTTGTGGTGCTTTATATTCAAATGTTATGTTGCGTGATGCGATCGTGTACAGTGTAACTGGTCTCAACCTTACTGAAAACATTTTGAATCAGTCAGATTCATCCTTTCGTCACGTAGTGCCAATTCTAGATCAGTGTGATTCAGGTGCCATAGCTGTCGATAAATTTGAGCAGCCACCAGTTTGTCAGGTGGAGTCGTCCGTTGCTCACGACCGGACCAGCAGGCAGCAACAGCACGCGCGCGCCAAGCCACGTAAACAGTTCTCTGAAAAGGCGGCTACGTCAGTGAACAGAATTGAGTCGTGCCGCCGTTGCTATTCATGGCACAAACGCCAGGACTGCGAGTCCAGACAAACAGTGTTTCTGTTTGGTTTGTGGCAAGAATGATCATGTACAATCCGTATGTTTACAATGCAACAAACATAAGAATTCTGCCTACTCAAAGAAATCTAGTCACAAGGGTCATGTAGTCAATGGAGTGTATTCAAAGCCTGCTGTAGGCATTCGGGAAACTAGCAAGTGGCTGTTCTTCAGTCTACGCCAGTACAACAAACGTTTTGTTCATTTGCATCTTAGTAGAAAACGTGCGAAATTTCAGTTGGACACAGGTGCCTCTCCTACATTGCTGGATCGTAACACATATGAACGGTTAGGCTCCCCACAATTGTCTAAAACTAGCACAAACCTGACGGATTGTAATGGACAAGTCATTCCCGTTCTCGGAAAATGTACTTTGCCTGCCATGTATCGCTTGCACATGCGAACTGTAACTTTCACTGTGCTACACTCACGCGATTGTGAAAACATATTTGACTTTGATTAGTTTGGTTTGTTTGGCTTCCAAATTCAGGACAATGTGTTGTCAGTGACTGAATTCATTGCCCTGAACTCTTTTCTGAAGGTTTAGGTAAGGCTAACATTTTTGTTTCACATATTACTATGAAATACAATGGTAAGCCGACATTTTGCCAGGCCAGAACTGTTCCCATTGTATTATGGGACAATGTGGGTGCTGAACCTAAGGAATTGCAAGATAGCAAATATATTGCTCCCATACAAGCTAGTCAATGGGCAAGTCCATTGGTTCCGCTCTCCTAACCTTCAGGCCGCATTCGCCTCTGTGTTGCCATTGAGTCCACCCACAAGCTGGGATTGATAGTTATCCATTGACACGGCCAGAGGATCTCACGGACAGATTAGGCGCTGGTCGCTACTTTTCAAAAACTGATTTGCGCGACGCATATCTTCAAATATCACTAGATGAAGAATCTCAAACCGTGTGTGTTGTGAACACTCATTTGGGTTTGTTTAAATATTTGCGTTTGCCTTTTGGCAGTGCTTCCGCACCTGCCATTTATTTGGAAAAGATGACTGCACAACTAGCAACCTGTTCAAACTATATGGACGATATTGTCGTAGCAGGTCGTCCATCTGATGAACACGTTGCAAATTTGCGTGCTTTGTTTCATGTGTTATCTGATGCAAGACTAAAGTGTAGACTGGTCAAGTACGACTTTTTTAAACGTAAGTTACAGTATCCTGGTCATGTCATAAACAGTCAAGGTGTACCGTACGACAGATCAATATTGTAATGTGGTCGCACTTTCGCGTCTTCCGATTGGCCCTGATTCAGACTTTGACCATTCTGCTGCATCTTGCTGTCGCATTGATGCTCAGGATTTTGAATTATTTCATTTCTTTCCTCTGAACTATCGGAAAATTGCACAGGCCACGGAAACTGATTCAGATCTCAACATCATACCGTCGCACATCCTGGCCTCGCTCCTTGCATAGCGTAAATAACTCCGTAGTGCGACGATACTTTGCACATCGGCATAGCCTCGTTCTATTGCAGTATGTGATTTTTGTTCAAAATGACAGATTATGTGTATTCAAAGATTGGAAAGTTCTGTTAGTTACATGAGAAGCAGCAGTGTTTGTTATAAAGCATCATGAGGAGCAGTAATCTACTGTGAACAGGACTCAGTATTTACAGACGTAAAAAAATGTGTTATTTGAAAAAGGAGAAGGGCGATCAGTAAGTAATGTAACAAACTTTTTTTGAAACGATTTCTGTTGAAAAAGTAATGAATTTTTTGTGGGACATCGTGGGATGTTACCGCTTCAGCGTCTATAGTTTCATGAAGTTCCGATAGATGGCGACGCTTTACGTAGCCTTTAAAACGGCGTCTGTAACGGATGTGCTTTCCAATGCAGAGAGCTGTCACTGATTTTCTCTTCGTGGCAAAATAGAGTAGCGCAGATATTCGTAGACGATTGCAGAATGTGTATGGAGACCTGGCATTGAACGAAAGCACGGTGAGCTGATGGACGAGGCATCTGTTATCATTGCAACAAGGTCGCGTAAACCTGTCCCATTTCTTGCGCGCCGGCCGGCTGCTCAGGGCTGTGGCTCTGTGGCTGCTGCAGTGTTGGAACGTGCAGACTCTGGGGGTGATCGACACAATACAATCTGACACCTCGCTGCACAACTGTAACTCTCGTTCATCAGTTGTAGGAGTAAGTCGTGTGTGCCCACTGGGTTCTTCACCATGTAGCACAAGACCATAGAGAGCAATTCCATCTGGAATTGCTTTTTCCTGACTAGGCTGATCGTGACAATTTTTTGTCGAACAGAGTCACAGGCGATGACACACGCGTTCATCACTTCGAACCGGAAACAAAACGGCAATCCGTGGAGTGTCGCCACGCCACCTCTCTCCTGAGGAAGAAACAGTTCACAGCGGCACCCTTGAAACGTCCCCTTTGAAAATTTTATACACGACTGTGCTTAAACTGACAAAATTTTTTTGGCCAGTGGCCAATAATGATTTGATAAAATTTTTTATAATTACACTAACAAAGATATCAAATGCACACACTTATTTATACAATGTTGGTCAAAAGCTAAAATTTTCTCACAGTCCATAAAGACAGTCCTGATCATTCATCACAGTAAAACTGCCGTTTCTTTTATCAAAGTCTGAGCAGTAAAAGACAATGCACACGGAAGTAGTGGATGTCCATGCAGTCTTGAAGAAGTAGTGTTGTCCTTCCAACGAAAAGACAGTGCTGACTCTTGACATGCTGACAGGTAATGGGCCACAACAGAGCAAACCCACAACAGAGTCATTCGAACTTTTGAAGAAGATTGGTAGGTAGGTCATCACAGAGCAGACCCACTGCAGTCCTGGTAGAGAGTATTGTATTGGTGGGCCACCAGAGGTGCAAACCCACTGTAGTCCTTGTAGAAATAATGGTATTGGTGGGTCATCAAAGATGCAGACCCACTGTTGTCCTTGTAGAGAGTTTAAGCACAGTCGTGTATAAATTTTTCAAAGGGGACGTTTCACCTTCAGCAGGTAAAGCCACGGCGGCGGTGTTGTGTTACTCTAAAGCGGATATTCTGTTCGATGTCCTTCCTAATGGCGCAACGACCCAGTCTTAAGTGTGTCGTGTCAGCCTCACGAAATTGAAGGTACGGCTTCAGCATATTCGTCGCCACAAAAAGGAAAAAGAACTCTTTCTCCATAGCAACGCAAGGCCTCACACGTGCCTGCGCAACCGAGAGAAGCTCGCAAAGCTTCACTGGACCGTTCTCCCTCATCCACCCTGCAGCCCCGATCTCGCACCTTTCGAGATTCATCTGTTTGACCCAATTAAGGATACACTCTGTGGGAAGCAGTGCGTGTATGTTGGGGAGGTTATTGATGCAGCAACACGTTAGCTCTGGTGTTCATCTGTGGACTGGTACCATGTGAGCGTACAGGCCCTCCCAGTAAGGTGGCAAGGCCACGGGATTGAACGGAGAGTATGTTAAAATAGGGTTTTGTAGCCAAAAGAAAGGGGAATAATATGATGTATTGGATTCCTAAAGATACATTAAGGCCACAGCTTTGAATGGAGATTATGTCGAAAAATAGGATTTTGTAGGCAAAAGAGAGGGGAATAATATGGTGCATCGGATTCCTGCATAAAACTAACCTGACTTCAGAAAAAAAAGGTTGCGCTACTTATTGAACGCCTCTCATACAGTTACAATCAAATAAATTTGAAACTACTGATACATAAACGCAGCTCTATGGTGAAACTGAGGGAGAGGCAGATTTCTTGAAAGTAGTGGCTTGGTTACTTATTTACTTGATTAAATTTAGATTGAAAAGCGTTTGTACCAGAAGCTTTCATGAGATTTCATTTTATTCTAACTTAGCATCCTATATTACTGATAACCTTGATTAGCTCTGTGGTACATAAATATGTTGTGCTGCCGTAAGTTGGCACCAGCACACCATGTGACACAGGGGTTGTGTGAAGATCGACAGAGGCCAAATGGAAATGAGTATATGGCATTGATGGCTGGGAGGCCCCATCTGGGGAAGTTCGGGTGGCAAATGCAAGTCTTATTTCAGTCGACGCCACATTGGGCAACTTGCGCTCCGGTGATGAGGATGAAATGACGATGACGACTCAACACTCAGTTCCCAAGCAGAGAAAAATCTCCCACCTGGCTGGGAATCGAACCCGGGGCCACTTGCGTAGGAGTCGAGCACGTTGCCACCCAGCTAGGCAGGCGGACGACAGAGGCCAGAAACAGACCCGCAGGAAATGCACCGCCAACGCACTCTCGGCCGCCAATATTTGGGATCGCCGCTGTGGACAGGAAGGCGTGTGTGATGATGCAGTCTATTGCACCGAGTGAGTCCCTGTATCATCAGTCGCAGCCTAGGCCTAGTGGCAATCGCAGAAGCAGCTACCTCCGCCGCTAACTCAGAGACGGGCAGCACATAGAAGCCATAATAGTGTACAAAGGATGTTCAAAAAGTTTTACACAGTCGTCTTCATTTTTTTTTATTTTTAGCACAAGGAGAATGAAATTTTCTGTGAACATACTTGGAACATTCAGCTATATATTGAGCCCACTCAATGTGGCCTCCATCAGCTGTGATGTATCTGGCCCAACGTTCTCTCCACGATATAAATGCGCTTTGGTAGAATTCTGGGGATTGACTTTTTCACCATCGCTTGACACAGGAAATAAGATCTTTCTCACTATCAAATGTTTTACCGCGCAGGTGGGACATCAGACGGCCAGAGAGGTAAAAATCAGACAGAGCCAAGTCCGGACTGTAGGGAGGATGAGGAACAATTTTCCAAGTCATTTTCCTGATTTTCTTCTGCGTCATAAGCGCTGTATGGGGTTTGGCATTGTCATGGTGTAGTCTAATAAGCTGGCCCTCAAGCTGTGGTCTGTGGGTCTTGATGGCACGTCGCAGCTTGTCCGATGACAAACAGTAACGGTCCCAATTAATTGTGGAGCCAGGTTCCAAAAAGTCAATGAAAATGACACCACATTGGGCCTGCTGCTCGTGAAAGTCTTCGTTTCTTCTTCCGAGGGGATCCCGGATGACGACACTCCATGGATTGGGTTTTGCTCTCAGGTTAGAACAAAAGCAACCACGTTTCATCCTGGGTAATGACGCCGCCAAAACACTGTTCAGTAAAGGTCTTCATGAGACCCTCGCACACATTATTCCTCATCGTGTTCAATTCTCTTATCAATAATCTAGGCACCCAACGTCCACAGATTTTTCCGTACCATAGTGACTGTACCAGTGATACCACACTACCCAATGACAAACGAGTCATTTCAGCAAGCTGTCCTGTCGTCACACATATGTCACTTTGGATGATTTGATCAATGGTCTCCTTACTCACATCACTCACTGCCGTCGATGGCCTACCGCATCCAATAGAGAGAAATCACTTTCTTTAAACCTCTGCAACCACCGCCGGATATTGCTGCGATTCAGTGTGTCCTCTCCATAAACAGGGAGCAACTTCCTGTGAACCGATGTGGAAGAGTCATCGCCGGTCTTTTAGAGGAACTCCATCACCGACCATTGTCGCAACCTGAAATCTACTTCACGGTCCATTATGGCTCACCTGTAAATAAAAGAAAATACTTCTATACCAAAGTATAGCTAAATGTTCCAAGTATGTTCGCAGAAATTTCATTCTCCTCCTGCAAAAATAAAAAATAGAGAAGATGTGAAAAACTTTTTGAACGCCCTTTAGTGGATTTTGTACTTCATCAGCAGCGAGGCAACGTGGACTATTACAGAGAGCCTGTACAACAACACGATCTTGAGATAAGCAACTTTCTATTCTTATGAATAAAGGACCATATTAATATATAGGTGCAATTTGTGTTATAGAAAGAGGATACCGGCCACCAAACAACATTCTCTCCACGCTTCCCATGGTACAGCCCTACAAAGACAGCGAGACTACATAAAAGATGGCAACGAGGAAACTTAAGTGAAGAAGCTTGCCTCTCTTGCATTAAGATTTCAGGGGTGATCGTATACAATTATTTGCTACATTTTTTGTGTTCTTGCATGTATTCGAGAAGAGGAGCCGCAGAAATAATCAACTTTATCTTCTCAGAGACTTTGCTTGCTTTTTTTCCTATAACGTATTTGTGTAAACCATGGCTACCCCATCCCCTCCACCCGCGCCTCATCCGCAGACGGCCATTGTAACGGATCTAGCGCAAGCCTTTCAGTTTCAGAACCAACAAACTGCTGCCTTGTTGACGACGGTACAATATTGATTGGCGACTCCATACAGTGCTGTGTGCACAACGACCATTTACGTGAAATTAGAAGGAAGGTCAGCGTTGGCCGTAATTTTGATGGTCTATGGACAGCTAAATCGATTTTCAGTCACATAGTGATCATCTTCAGTGCTGTACTGTACAAATTAAACTCATAGGCACTCGTGTCATGTTATTGTCAATGACCAAAGCTATGAAACGATCACAATACCTTCTGGCTGCACAACAACGGCACCGCAGAACAGAATCCAACTGACCGACACTCCCAACAAGTGCCGCTGACCAACAAACCACCCTTCTGGCAATTTAATTACACAGAAGAGGAACGGCACGAATACCTGACACAGTTCCAAGCTCATTGTGCAGTTCATCAAGTTCAAGGTATTGTAAAGTTGCAATACTTCCTTTCGACTGTGGCGTCCCCAGTGTTCAGGTTAATACAAAAACTAATCAAAATATCCACGGGTGTGCTGCCGGTCTATAGTGTCCAACGGGCACAATATTTCGGCGATCATACATGTCGCCATCATCAGGTGAACTGACGGACTGAGCTCCTGTGAACGTGCCGGCACGGAGATCCGTACGCTATGCCTGCTCAGAGGGAACTGGGTTCGGTCGCGGCGGCGGCCGATTTAAATACCCTCCGCCCGCGGCGCGCTCCCTCCGCCGTCCGCGCCCCGCGCCACGGTCGCGGGGTGGAACAGATTGCGACGGCGTCTGAGATGACGTCGGTGTGATGGCTCTGTCCGCCGTGGTCGTCACAACTATACGTTTGCTCGATTTACTCTTGATTAACCCAATCGCTGGTTCCCAAGCCTTGCTAAGATTATAGACACAGTCACGGTTTATGAGGTCGTCATTGGTGCGAATTTCGATGGTCTCTCTAACAACGCTGTCCCAATATCTCGACGTCTGTACCAGAATCCTCGTGCAGTCATACTCCATGGCGTGATTTTCCGACAAACAATGTTCAGCGACCGCCGACTTGCTCGGATACATCAGTCGAGTGTGCCTGTGGTGTTCACGGCATCGATCCTCGACGGTACGCATCGTCTGACCAATATACGACTTGCCACATTGACACGGAATCTGGTACACGCCGGCCTTCCTCAAACCGAGATCATCTTTGGCGCTCCCCACCAGTGCACGAGTTTTATTTGGAGGACAAATCACCGTTCCGACCTGGTGTTTTTTACAGAATGCGGGCGATTTTCCCCGAGAGTGCGCCTGTGTATGGAATATATGCAGTGCCTACCTCCTCCCTCGTGACTTCATCCACCTCAACAGGTTGTGATGTAGTGGTTGGGCGGAGAGCACGTTGAATCTGCCACTCTGAGTACCCATTTTTTTCGAAATACAGTTGTCAGGTGTTCCAATTCCTGGGGTAGACTCTCTGCGTCAGAGATAGTGCGCGCCCTATGTACTAGAGTTTTAAGTACCCCGTTCCTCTGTGAAGGGTGGTGGCAGCTGTCTGCGTGCAAATACAGATCAGTGTGCGTTGTCTTCCGATACACCCCATGACCTAGGGTGCCGTCAGCCCTTCTCTTGACCAAGACGTCAAGGAAAGGTAATTTACCCTCCGTTTCAGTCTCCATAGTGAATTTGATGTTGGGGTGTATGGAGTTTAGATGTGTAAGGAAGTCAAGGAGTTTATCCATACCATGTGGCCAGATGAGGAACGTGTCGTCCACGTAACGGAAAAAGCAAGTAGGTTTCCATACGGATGACGACAGGGCTTCCTCCTCGAAGTTCTCCATGTACAAATTCGCTACCACTGGTGAGAGTGGGCTACCCATGGCGACTCTTCCCAACTACGTCTCCCAACGAACTTATCTATGATAAAGTAATCGCTGAATTAGTACTATGATCAACAAGTTCAAATAGCTGCAGCTAGATATCAGGTTCTTCGTTTGCAGGAAAAGCCGGAACAGACGTACCGCCAGTGGTGCACAGAATTAACGTGCGTGACTAGGAAATGTAAATTTATGTGTAGTTGTGGTAACTTTAACAGTGATTTAATTGAAACTTCCTGGCAGATTAAAACTGTGTGTTCGACCGAGACTCGAACTCGGGACCTTCGCAGGAGAGCTTCTATAAAGTTTGGAAGGTAGGAGACGAGGTACTGGCAGAAGTAAAGCTGTGAGTACCAGGCGTGAGTCGTGCTTCGGTGGCTCAGATGGTAGAGCACTTGCCCGCGGAAGGCAAAGGTCCCGAGTTCGAGTCTCGGTCGGACACACAGTTTTAATCTGCCAGGAAGTTTCATATCAGCGCACACTCCGCTGCAGAGTGAAAATCTCATTCTGGAAGTGATTTAATTGTTAGGGAGGCAATAACATTCAGTCTGCCAGATAGTAGAATACGGGAACAGATCCTAAAGTACTCTGATCCATCACTTCATCAAGTGCTGCAAATCATAGAGCGATATGATTCGGGTGCCTTAGCGGCCGATAAGTTTGACCAGGTCCCGATTTCTCGGGTCGAGTTGCCCCTTGCTCGCGACCGCCTCAAGCAGCTACAATAGCGAGCGCTTACACCGCCGCGCGAACAGCCACGTAAACACGGAAACAGACCTGTGGACTTAGTGAAGTCTTGACCTGGAGGTTCTGCATACCATAAACGACAGGACTGCCCATCACGTAACGCAACGTGTTGCAAGTGTGGAAAAAAAGTCCCTGTCCAAGCAGTTTGTTTACAACGGCACATTAAGGCCAATTTTGCCCGCTCCCGGAAAAAAAAACAGGCTCGTTCACATGGAGTGAACTTTTGTTTTCCAAACTGAAACATGGGACTTGGTGAAAGCAGGAAAAGGTGTGAACGGGGGCCAATCAGTTACCGTTGGTTGCCGGCCGGGGTGGCCGAGCGGTTCTAGGCGCTACAGTCTGGAGCCGCACGACCGCTACGGTCGCAGGTTCGAATCCTGCCTCAGGTATTGATGTGTGTGATGTCCTTAGGTTAGTTAGGTTTAAGTAGTTCTAGGGAACTGATGACCTCAGCAGTTAAGTCCCATAGTGCTCAGAGCCATTTGAACCATTTACCGTTGGTTGCACAGTAAACACAACCACTTTCTTTAATGAAATAATTTTTAAAAACTATCATCATCATCATCATCATTTAAGACTGATTATGCCTTTCAGCGTTCAGTCTGGAGCATAGCCCCCCTCATACAGTTCCTCCATGATCCCCTATTCAGTGCTAACATTGGTGCTTCTTCTGATGTTAAACCTATTACTTCAAAATCATTCTTAACCGAATCCAGGTACCTTCTCCTCGGTCTGCCTCGACTCCTCCTACCCTCTACTGCTGAATCCATGAGTCTCTTGGGTAACCTTGCTTCTCCCATGCGTGTAACATGACCCCACCATCTAAGCCTGTTCGCCCTGACTGCTGCATCTATAGAGTTCATTCCCAGTTTTTCTTTGATTTCCTCATTGTGGACACCCTCCTGCCATTGTTCCCATCTACTAGTACCTGCAATCATCCTAGCTACTTTCATATCCATAACCTCAACCTTGTTGATAAGGTAACCTGAATCCACCCAGCTTTCGCTCCCATACAACAAAGTTGGTCGACAGATTGAACGGTGCACAGATAACTTAGTCTTGGTACTGACTTCCTTCTTGCAGAAGAGAGTAGATCGTAGCTGAGCGCTCACTGCATTAGCTTTGCTACACCTCGCTTCCAGTTCTTTCGCTATGTTGCCATCCTGTGAGAATATGCATCCTAAGTACTTGAAACTGTCCACCTGTTCTAACTTTGTTCCTCCTATTTGGCACTCAATCCGTTTATATTTCTTTCCCACTGACATTACTTTCGTTTTGGAGATGCTAATCTTCATACCATAGTCCTTACATTTCTGATCTAGCTCTGAAATATTACTTTGCAAACTTTCAATCGAATCTGCCATCACAACTAAGTCATCCGCATATGCAAGACTGCTTATTTTGTGTTCACATATCTTAATCTCACCCAGCCAGTCTATTGTTTTCAACATATGATCCATAAATAATATGAACAACAGTGGAGACAGGTTGCAGCCTTGTCTTACCCGTGAAACTACTCTGAACGATGAACTCAATTTACCGTCAACTCTAACTGCTGCCTGACTATCCATGTAAAGACCTTTAATTGCTTGCAAAAGTTTGCCTCCTATTCCATAATCTTGTAGAACAGACAATAACTTCCTCCTAGGAACCCGGTCATATGCCTTTTCTAGATCTATAAAGCATAGATACAATTCCCTGTTCCACTCATAGCACTTTTCCATTTTTTGCCGTAAGCTAAAGATCTGGTCCTGACAACCTCTAAGAGGCCTAAACCCACATTCATTTAAAGAATAATTTGTAACACAAGCTACACTGACGGCTGAAGGTCTTATTAAGAAAGAATTCAAATTATTTGTGGGCTGAAGGGCAGAAGCGACAGGAATGATTTAAACCAAATATTATTTTTAAACAATTGCCTCAATGAGACCAAATAAAGAAGGGAGTCATCCGCAGACAGTGCTCCGAGGATCGACCTGAGGAAAGTCCCTACAGCTGCGTAAGCGGTGAGACAGGCAGCCAAGAGTTATGCTCACTTAACAGGATGGCAACTGAAACTAGGGACAGTTTAAACTCCGATCAATGCTCTTACCAAATTCACCTAACGTGTGATAACCAGTGCAACAGCAGAATAATTCAAGCGAGGTCGAAGTGGCAGCACTACGTCTTCACAATCCAGTGTTGCAACATCGAAAGGCAGAAGGAACCGCTACAACCAAGGCAGACCAAAGAAAGCACTGTCCACACAGCAATCAAGGAGGCTGTCGAACTACACGCCATGCTGGACAGCATCGGGAAGACGAGGAAAAGTACACCGCCACAAAAATACGCTGACCTGTAGGGCTGGTAACTGGGGCGTCGGTGAGCACTAGTCAGTAAAATATCGCTGGTTGCACTTCACCAATAATAACACAAAATTCAAAAACTAATAACGGGCAATAGAAGACAGCTAATAGATTCCCGCCTGCGCGACACGCTCCACTTGTTGCTGTTCGTCTCACGGCGACCCTGCGAGCAGCAACGCACAAACAAATGGTGTGATCACAGAATAGTGGAGATTTCACTACTGGATTAATGTTCACTCAGCTCAACGTCCTGGGTCTGGTGAACAACGAGGTTATGGCCCTGTCAACTACAGCTCCTCGATCCAGCAATGGCTGCGTGCCGCCAGCAGTCCCGGCACGTACACGTGCTGCCGGATCTCTCTGCTGCTCCGTCCCAACCGAACTCTCGACGCACCCGACACGGAAAACACTTCACTTCCCTCCAAAGATAGGTACTGGATATCAATGAACGCTGCTTCTGCCACTCGCGGACAAACAACACTAGCAAACGTAGTGGCACCAATAAACAGAAGAAGAAAACGAGACGCCACTATCCCTATTACACGATGCCAACCTACCAACGGCACCAACGCGAGCTGCACAAGGCTCAAAAACCTACAACAGGTTCTGACAAAAGTAAGATTAAGGTTGTGCCTCCTTCTCGCCCTAGTGCTGTGCAACGACGTTCTAACAAACTACACTCCTGGAAATGGAAAAAAGAACACATTGACACCGGTGTGCAGACCCACCATACTTGCTCCGGACACTGCGAGAGGGCTGTACAAGCAACGATCACACGCACGGCACAGCGGACACACCAGGAACTGCGGTGTTGGCCGTCGAATGGCGCCAGCTGCGCAGCATTTGTGCACCGCCGCCGTCAGTGTCAGCCAGTTTGCCGTGGCATACGGAGCTCCATCGCAGTCTTTAACACTGGTAGCATGCCGCGACAGCGCGGACGTGAACCGTATGTGCAGTTGACGGACTTTGAGCGAGGGCGTATAGTGGGCATGCGGGAGGCCGGGTGGACGTACCGCCGAATTGCTCAACACGTGGGGCGTGAGGTCTCCACAGTACATCGATGTTGTCGCCAGTGGTCGGCGGAAGGTGCACGTGCCCGTCGACCTGGGACCGGACCGCAGCGACGCACGGATGCACGCCAAGACCGTAGGATCCTACGCAGTGCCGTAGGGGACCGCACCGCCACTTCCCAGCAAATTAGGGACACTGTTGCTCCTGGGGTATCGTCGAGGACCATTCGCAACCGTCTCCATGAAGCTGGGCTACGGTCCCGCACACCGTTAGGCCGTCTTCCGCTCACGCCCCAACATCGTGCAGCCCGCCTCCAGTGGTGTCGCGACAGGCGTGAATGGAGGGACGAATGGAGACGTGTCGTCTTCAGCGATGAGAGTCGCTTCTGCCTTGGTGCCAATGATGGTCGTATGCGTGTTTGGCGCCGTGCAGGTGAGCGCCACAATCAGGACTGCATACGACCGAGGTACACAGGGCCAACACCCGGCATCATGGTGTGGGGAGCGATCTCCTACACTGGCCGTACACCACTGGTGATCGTCGAGGGGACACTGAATAGTGCACGGTACATCCAAACCGTCATCGAACCCATCGTTCTACCATTCCTAGACCGGCAAGGGAACTTGCTGTTCCAACAGGTCAATGCACGTCCGCATGTATCCCGTGCCACCCAACGTGCTCTAGAATGTGTAAGTCAACTACCCTGGCCAGCAAGATCTCCGAATCTGTCCCCCATTGAGCATGTTTGGGACTGGATGAAGCGTCGTCTCACGCGGTCTGCACGTCCAGCACGAACGCTGGTCCAACTGAGGCGCCAGGTGGAAATGGCATGGCAAGCCGTTCCACAGGACCGCATCCACCATCTCTACGATCGTCTCCATGGGAGAATAGCAGCCTGCATTGCTGCGAAAGGTGGATATACACTGTACTAGTGCCGACATTGTGCATGCTCTGTTGCCTGTGTCTATGTGCCTGTGGTTCTGTCAGTGTGATCATGTGATGTATCTGACCCCAGGAATGTGTCAATAAAGTTTCCCCTTCCTTGGACAATGAATTCACGGTGTTCTTATTTCAATTTCCAGGAGTGTATTTGTCTGGTTATGAAGCTGGCTGTCATGTGAAGTTTCAGTTAGACGCAGGTACCAAATAAAGGTGCCAAATACAAACAGTTAGGCTCACCACGCCTTTCTGAATCTGACAAGCACCTCATCTCACTCCTTACAACAGACAGGAAATTCCAGTGTTGAGACAGTGTAGTTTGCCTGCCACTTACAAATTTCACACTAGGGCATGAATGTTGAAGTCAAGAGGAAGTGGGAACATTTTTGGTTTAGATGCGTTTGATTTGTTTGGCCTTAGCATCCACGACAATGTACTGTCGGTCTCTACATTTGTAGCAGTAGACAATGTAGATAGCTTGCTTAAAGAATTTCCTGAACTGTTTTCAGAAGGAACGGGAAAAGCTTACAACTTTGTAGAGGATGTTACATTGAAAGACAACGCACAGCCTAAGTTTTTCCACGCCCACCCAGTTCCAATTGCTTTAAGAGACAAAGTAGCCAGTGAATTGAAAGAATTGCAAGATAATGGTCATTGCTCCCGTTCAAGCTAGTCCATGGGCAAGTCCACTAGTTTTGTTGCTAAGCCTTCTGGTCGCATTCGCATTTGTGTTGACTTCACAGTCAAGCCACAGACAGTAGTTGACACTTATGCTTTACCTCGCCCTGAGGAACTTATGGACAGACTTGGTGCGGCCGGCCGCGGTGGCCGTGCGGTTCTAGGCGCTCCAGTCCGGAGCCGCGCTGCTGCTACGGTCGCAGGTTCGAATCCTGCCTCGGGCAGGGTGTGTGTGATGTCCTTAGGTTAGTTAGGTTTAAGTAGTTCTAAGTTCTAGGGGACTGACGACCACAGCAGTTGAGTCCCATAGTGCTCAGAGCCATTTGAACAGACTTGGTGCAGGACTTTTCTTAGATAGATTTGGGCGTTGCCTATTTGCAAATTCCATTGGATGAGGAATGACAGAATGTGTTTGTTGTACATACATACTTACGACTATTCAAATATTTCGTTTGCCCTTCGGAAGTACCATTTTTCAACATTACTTGGAACAGCTGACTGAAAAAGTGCCATTTTTTTCAAACTACCTTGACGATATGGTCGTATCAGGTCGACAAACACCAGAAGAACACATTGTAAATTTGGGTACTCTTTTCGGGTATTCTCAGAAGTGGAACTCAAGTGCCGTCTCGAAAAGTGTGACTTTTTTCAGACTGAGCTACTGTAATTAGCTCATGTGATAAACAGTGAAGGTGCTCACCCCCTCCACTCTCATTTGCTTGCAATCCGCGACCTGCCTCTTCCTCGAAATGTGAACTGCAGTCAGGCAAGATGACGTACTACATGCTGCACAGATCGCGGCTCGATTGCATCGCTTGCGTCGCGAAAATGTACCTTTGGTGTGGACCAAAGAATGTCACGGCGCATTTCAGAAACTCAAGAAACCTCTGCTTAGTGACGGATGTTTAGTGCATTTTGACCCTGCCAAGCCAGTAGTTACGCAAGTCGACGCTTCTTCCTACGGAATCGGCGCTGTACTTTCGCACAAAATTGGTGCACAAGACAGACCTATTGCTTTTGCCTCAAAGTTGTTCACTCAAACTCAGCGCAATTATTCTCAAATAGAAAAAGAGGCTCTAGCTACTGTGAAGTGGCAAAATTGCTTCATTGTTTGTATAGTCGGAAGTTCTATTTACTAACAGACAACAAGCCTTTGCAGTTCTTGTTTCATCCGTCAGAGCCAGATCTTACACGCACAGCTCAAAAATTGCAACACTGGGCTTCGTTGCTTGCGCAGTATCAGTATGAAATTGTGTACCGGACTATGGCAAAACATGGCAATGTAGACGCCCCATCTCGCTTTCCAACTGGCCCATACTATGATTTTCATGCATCTGCCGCATCTTGCCAGATCGATGAGCAGGACTCTGAATTGCTTGAATTACAGAGAAATGGCACAGGCCACGGAAGCAGATCCAGATCTCAAGATTTTGTAGCGTTATATTCGCTCGTCTTCGCCTCGTTCATTGAACAGTGTCTACAACTCAGTTGTGCGCTAACATTTTGCACGTCGACATAGCCTTCCAGTTGAGCAAGATGTTAATCTAGTTCAAAATGGTGTGTTGTGACTGCTCCATCAAGGACATTGGGGAATTGTTCTCACTAAGCCGTTAGTGTTATGGCACTGTACTTGGCAGAGCATGGACGCCCTCATTGAACAGGTGACGTCACAGTACAGTGCATGCGCCGAAAACCAATCCGCTGCGCCACAGATATTCTCAGCTTGGCCTAAGACTCAATCGCCTTGTCAACGAGGGCACATGAACTTTGCAGGACCATTTTGGAACACTCGTTGCTCAACCGTGATTTTAACTTTCAAAATCTTTTCTTAAAGAATTTACTTTATTTACTAGCGATTCATGAAGAACATGAACACATTTAATAACACTAGGTGAGCGTGGAAGTAGTTGCCAGGAAGTAACTGATGGGAAATAAAATTACCTTTAACAAATATGAATTTTATTCCTAAAAGCCTTTTGAAAAACAAATTTAAAATTACAATCAGAAAAGACCCTCTAAATATCAAGTTACAATTATTCAGAGGCAGTATAATATATATATATATATATATATATATTTTTTTTTTTTTTTTTTTTTTTTTTTTTTACAGTAGGAGTCTTCGGACTGAGAAGCTTCCGCTCCCTTTAAACACGGCCGTAGTCACGACCGCTCACAACGACCTCTGAAAAACTACACTGGTGCAAATCTGCAACACACCAGATTAGTTTAAACTAAAAATTTTAACCACTCACACAAACACATTAACTAGGCACCCCGTAAGAGGGATGGAAATGGTACAAACACTCACACTAAGAATTTATTTGCCACCAAAGTGCAATTTGTTTTTACGGTGGAAGGGTGGCAACTTTATAAAAATGACTATTTAAATAAAACCCATGAAATGCAGATTTACATAAAGTGTACAACATGCTCTACATTACACATATACCGCCTCGCAAGATGATAGGCAACATGAAAACATATTTCAGGGATTCGTCCTTTACCTTAATTCTATAAATTCGTTAAGACCGAATCCGACAAACATGACAGAGGCAGTTATTAACGCACGGCAGACCGACAGACAGACAGACACCAACGCCGATCTTCCCGTGTCACGGCGTCGCAGCTCGCCCCGGCCAGACCGAAGTCGTGGGTTGACTCCTGTTGCTCCCGTGTCGGCCGCGAAGCCACTACGCCTCGCTATACGGCGCGGCCACTGAACTTACGTGGCGACCTCACATGCGCCGACGCTCCAGGCGGACAAGTCATCTTGTGTCCCAGTGCGGGACCGGCCAACCGATCGATCCAACCGCCAGTGCCCATTGCCCGAGAAAACTCCAGCAGACTGGTGGCCTAACACATACTAGCACTCCGGACGACCGACAGACACTAACCGCCTCACCAATGCGGACGAGAGACAGAGCCAGACTAACTTGGCTGACCAACTGACCAGACTCGCCCAGACTGACAGACTGCCCTGGCTGACCAACTGCCTCCGACTGACAGACTGACTCCGTCACGAGCTCATAGCGCCCCTTAAATGCACGTGAACAAGCAACCTTTCCCCTTTGACACCAGAGGGAGACACCAAAGCTGCGATTGCCACAGCGGCGCCACCGCCAGCAACGGAGGGCGACTGCTTTACTCTACGCGCTGTAGAGCGCTTTTCAAAACAGCATATTTTACTCTTCTAGCACGTTTCCATTTGCGGTGCCTGTGCACTCTACCATGTCACAATAGAACCATTCAAGCGTTGTCGTCCATATTTTGCTTGCACGGTTTGCCAGAAGTACTTGTCGGACAACTTCGCGTGACAAAAACAGACATAATGTCTTATGGGATAACAGCAATCATTGATTTTATAATGTTACTTAAAATCCGTCTTGATTGCAACAAATTTTTTTTATTATTCATATGACCGGTTTATGTTCATTCAGAACCATCTTCAGATCTGATATTTCAGTTACAGGAGTAACCCGTCCAAATCCAGCACCTTTCACATGATGTGACGTAGCATGTGAAAGGTGCTGGATTTGGACGGGTTACTCCTGTAACTGAAATATCAGATCTGAAGATGGTTCTGAATGAACCGAAACCGGTCATATGAATAATAAAAAAAATTTTTTTGCAATCAAGACGGATTTTAAGTAACAGTAACTTCGCGTGACTTTGAACAGTTTTGCAAACGCAAAGGCATTGATCATTTAACAAGTGCTCCGTTTCACCCACAGTCCAACGGAGAAGCAGAACGCTCCGTACGCACTTTCAAGCAACAGATGGCCAATATTCGTACCACCCACACACGGGAACAGTTGCTGCAACTTTTTCTCGCCTCCTATCGGTCCTACCCACGAACCCGAGTATCACCGGAGGAACTTCTGCACGGCCGCCACCGTCGGACGCTGCTGCATTTGCTGCAACAAACGCACCAACCAGCGCCGTCAGTGGCCCGCAAGTGTCGTTTTGCGCCAGGCGATCTTATTCATTTTAGGGATTATAACAACTGTGAACACTGGGAAGGAGGTGTAACACAGGAACGCATTGGCTCTTGAAACGTCCCCTTACAACAATTGTACACGACTGTGCTTAAACTGACACACAATATTTTTAGCGCAACGCAATCTGACTGTCAAAGACGATCCCTGCAAAAGAATGGCCCTGACTAACATTAATCTATACCTTTCACAAATCACTTACCTCACCAAAAATCTTGGTTACTCGAACTACTGCAATACAGCGAGCACCACTACTGCCAGCTAAATAAAAGATTCAAACTACGGAAGGCACTAACTACTGATAGGGATAGTTAGCAAATGAAAGATATTAATAGAGAACAAACAATGTATTTACCTTAATAGTCATATTATATATAGCAGTTCATGACAAATTACAAAACTCCGCCATCTCTCTCCCCACATCCACCACTGCTGGCGGCTCACCTCCAACTGCGCAACGCTACGCGCTGTTCACATCCAGCTGCCGCTGCCCAACACTACAATGGCAGACAACAATGCAAACTAGACACAGACTGCACACAGCACAGCCAGTGATTTTCATACAGAGCGCTACGTAACGTTGCCAATAAGAAAATATAAACAGCCTACTTACACTCTTACATGTGTTTAACTGCAGATCTCGATGGTTTGCAGCGCCGCCACCAGAATCAGTTTCGAGTATGTCATTTGCCCCATGACTCTGCTGCTTTTCTTGCCCCAGGTGGACAGCTTCACGGGACCTCGCAGCCCTTGCAGCCGCCCACTGGGGCCGCCATGCCGTCCCAGGAGGAGCGGACAGACGAAGCGCCCTGCCGCCCTCACTCGCCGACCCTGTGCACCTGGACCCGCCATCGCAGTCACCGTCGGCGTCATTGTCCCAGTACACGCCTTCAGGCATTGACGTGTGACCTGGCAGCAGTTTTCCGCAGGATGTTCCTGTTGCCTCACAAGCCAGATGGCGGGGCATGGTCGGGAGTAAGCTGTCCTCCACAGTCGCGGCTCCCGGCCCATCTCTACATCCAGTGTCCTGCCTCTGTCCCCATTGTCGTCCACAGCCTCACAACACGACAACGGTTCGACATTTCTGAGGGAGGGGGGGGGGGGGGCGGGAGAATGTGCTGGTTTAAGCTGGCTCTGGCACACCAAGTGGCAGGGTAGGCAGAAAGTGTGATAGTGCAGCTCAGGGGCCCGCAACGTTTTGATGTCTCGGTTGGAGGCACCAGGTACACGGGACACAAAAAATGGTTCAAATGGCTCTGAGCACTATGGGACTCAACTGCTGTGGTCATAAATCCCCTATAACTTAGAACTACTTAAACCTAACTAACCTAAGGACAGCACACAACACCCAGCCATCACGAGGCAGAGAAAATCCCTGACCCCGCCGGGAATCGAACCCGGAAACCCGGGCGTGGACACGGGACACAGAAATCAGTTATAGCCGTGACAGAAGCGTGGTCAGCAGTCACCTCGGGTGTCGTCAACCTGTATGGATTACGTCAGTTTTTCTCCCAGCGGTTGAAGCAACAGTACTTGCCACCTCCGCATCCTGATTATGACTTAAGTTCATGGCGGCTTACATCTTTGACAATGATGAGAGGGAACACACACGGAGGTTGAGCCACTACCTCCTACGCCGCCTCCGTAGCCCATAGAACTGGACAGCTGGCCGAGCTACCAGTTTCTCCCCCTCTCCTCGTCATACAAAGACCTGTGCACTTTCGCCCTTATGTGCCCATTAAAGGGGGAAGGGCTGTATCCACACCTGCCGATAATACCGTGGCAACGGAGGGTACGGAAACAAATGTGTTCGCAGCCAGCGGCCTGGCTGCGACGGCCGTCAACAGGGGGTGAGTGCGCCATCTGTACTGGACACAGCCCCTGGTTTCCGGAGGAGCCAAGTTGAGGCGGCGACCGTCTCAAGTCCGTTGTGTGTTTGCCACCTCAGCAGCTTCACGTTTTGGAGCATCTGTTCTTGTTGGTCTCTTGATTCCGTGCACAGCTGACGTTCTGCTTTGTGTCATGGTCTCGACTGGTTTTTGGTTTCGGATGTTGTAAGTCCCACTGTTGACGAGTTGGCCCTCAGCATAGAAAAAACATGAAGCACGGTGCCTTCACCAAACCCATGACATATGACAAAAAGGTTGGCCCATGCTTTAAAATAATAAATTTTCAGAATGAGTCAATAATGAGACAAATGGTACCATCAATGCGTAAAGTAAGTATGAATACAGGAAAAGTAACGGACATCATTTAAGGTAGCATAAGTGTGAACAGCACTAAGCACTAGCTTATTGTTAATATTGTATCGAGACTAAGTTTCTGTGGAGTCTTTGTGTCATGTTAATGTATAAGTCGACTCGTTCGACATCCCTGACATTTCTGCTTTTTCGTGGGGTCTACAAAAAAACACGATGAATGAATAAGTGTATCAGTGAGTACTTACAAACAATTATTAGACATTTACTACTAGGAACTTTTATAACTTACTGAGATCCCCTGCTATGCCCGCAGGACAGGACAGGTAGTTTAATTTGTGGAAAGGGGCCAAAATGAGTGGTTGTCAGTTGCACTCGAACATACTACTTTATTCATTTCACAAACATTACAAGAGTAAAGAAAACATTAAAGCAGAGCAAGCCAAACATTCATTTTAGAACTTAATTCCCGGCTAAATGCGCCATTCAGTCCCACGCCTCAAGGGCAAAACAACTTTAATTTAAAATCGACTGAAGGCCAATAACTTAAGACTCAAAAACAGGAATTTGAATTTAAAACGCAGAAGGCATTATCTTAAGACATTTCTCTAAATTAGGCTGAAGCCCCAAATAACCTCACGGCTAAAGGGCAAAACAACTTTAATTTGAAATTGGCTAGAAACCGTACATAAACAAACAACAAGGCCAAATAAGAAAAGGCAGCACATCAAACGACTCTCAGAAGTTTCCAAGGGTCGGCATGGAATTCAAACACTAACGCTCGATTAGGTGAGAAAGGCAGTCGGCCCAACAATTCTCAAACCGACGGCAACCCAACCGACAGACAGTCAACGGACCAAGCGACAGGATAACTTCCGCTCCACCCGACCAGCACACAACAGGGAGTTCAATGGAACAACGCAGAAGGTATTGGGGCCCACAACGAATTACACATTCAGCTGTCAAACTACGCCGTGCTGCCTGAATTTACATCAACGACCAGAGCAGGTAACCGGAACGATAACGGCCACAAGGCAGAAGATTCCGCTGGTGCACTTCTATTAAAAAATAATCAAGTTAAACTCCACAAGAGGGCGGCTAGAATTTCACCAACTTGAAAACACACGTTGTTGCTCGCGGGAATGTCCCAACAGCCCACAACGAAATTCAAATGACACAGTGTGAACATTTGGGGCTGGCTGGTAGATTAAGTAAAGACTCAACTTTCGTGTCCGGGAATCGGTGAGCCAGGGAACTCGTAGCAATGGGAGCAGCCCTTCACACTATGAACACGCGTGGACGCTGCCAGCGACCGCGGCCAGACACGCGCCGCGGAGACTTCCTCGCTGCTCCACACCGACCGACCAACTGCCCGCCCTGGCACATCCGGAAACAATAAGGCGAAAGATAGTACAATGGTGCGAATATCGATACACGCTGCTGCTGCCACTCGCGGAGAGAGAGGATAACAGCATAATCGCGATAACCGCGGGAGACTAATCACAGAATAGCAACCAAGGTTTATTGCAAAAGATAACACGAGCCAGTCACGGCTCAGCCTTCCCCCCTTAAACTCAACACAGGAAGGGGGCGACTCAACCCCTGAACTACCTGTACTTAACTTGGCTAAGGTGAACCCGATACTGCTTATCGGAACAATTATCCTTGACCAACAAATTTACCGGGCCTAAAATACGAACGATGGTTCAAGGCCCCAGAAAACGGGAAGTAAATTTACTAAATTCCCGATTTCACAACTTGCACCACCGTCATTACTACTAGCTAGCGGCCTGCGCTACCTGCTGTAATGGAGGGACGACCATCTATACAGGATTCGAAATAGGAAGTGCGACGGACTTCCCCACTTGCATCAACAATCTCTTGTGTAATGTCAGTCTAGCACAAATAGACAAATACGTATTCTAGCAAGTCTTGCACACGTGTGGTAGGCTTGCAAGAATTATGGGACTTACAGAATGGAATTAACACACTACGGAGTGAACAAGATAGATTGAGAATAAATTGGAAAAAAGAAGATTAGGGGTTATGTTCCATCGACATCGAGGTCATCAGGGACAGAGCATACGCTCAGAATGATTCAAGGAACCATTGTCCTTCGGCATGTGGGTCCAGTGTGCTAACTATTGCACCACCCTCCTCCGTTAAAGTGAGAAAAGACGAAAGTACTGAGAAGTAGTAGAAATGAGAAACAGCAAAAACTTAACATCAAAATTAGTGACTACAAACGATACGAAGTTAAGGAATCTGGTACCTTGAAAGCAAAATAGCCCGTGCTGCACAAAACATGGAGGACATGAAAAGACTAGCAGAGGCGAATTGGGATTTCTGGCCGAGAGGAGTCTGCTGGTATGAAACATAGCTCTTAATTTGAAGAAGAAATATCTGAGAATGTACGTTAGGAGCACAGCACTATACAGCAGTGTATCAAGAAAAGTATGAAAACAAGAAACAGAAGAGAATCGAAGCGTTTGTGATATGGTGTCACAGAAGAATGTTGAAAATTAGGTGGACTGACAAGAAAAGGAATAAGGAGGATCTCCACAGAATCAGCATAGAATGAAACACACAGAAAACACAGACAAGAAGAAGGGGTGGAACGATAGGACATCTGATACGACATAAAGGTTCAATGATACTAGAGAGATCTGTAGACAGTAAAAACTGTAGGGGAAGACAGAAATTAGAATACATGCAGTAAATAATTGAGGACGTATGTTGCAATTGATATTATGACGCGAAGAGGTTGGCACAGTAGAGGAATTCGCGGTGGATCACACCGAACGGCCCACGACGCTCATCCTTCAGGCTGAGATGACCTTATGGCCGTATTGAAGGGAGAGGAACCAGCCCCTAGGTGGGGCTGAACTTGGAGGACAGACGAGAGGAGTCTACGACTGTACCCACTAGACCATCGAGAGCTTATATAATAATGCTTGTTTACAACAGCTCTTAATACAGCGTTGTAGCTTCACCTCCAAGAAAGTGCAGTTCAGAAAATTGTAAGATTTGAAAATCATTCGTCCGAAAATTTGAGAAGAACATGTCTCATTCAATTAATTTAAGGACTAAGAAATTCTTACAAATTAGACAATTCCATAAGTTACAAATGGCTCTGAGCACTATGGGTCATCAGTCCCCTAGAACTTAGAGCTACTTAAACCTAACTAACCTAAGGACATCACACACATCCATGCCCGAGGCAGGATTCGAACCTGCGACCGTAGCGGCCGCGCGGTTCCAGACTGCCACGCACCTGCCTCAGTGGGAAATTGCGGACAGAGACTTGATCCTCTGCCCTGCCATTAAAGGTTTCTCGTTTACAATTATGACACTCAGCTTGTTTATTGGCTGTCCCGGTTCCAGCTTTACCTGATAACTTGAGGACTAATATCCGCTGCAATAAGATCTTGAATTCCCCACAAGTTTGGAAGAGGGGAATTAACGGAATAGGAAAGGATCAAGGAGGTGGGCATTGCTTGCAAAGCTTCATGACTTGCGGTATTAAAGGCAAAGCTCAGCCAAGGAAGACTAGGCGTTTCCTGACGATAAATAATCAATGCGAGCTCAAGATTTTGGTTAACTCTCTCCGCAAAGCACGCTTGCGGATAATATGGGGTGGTTGTGATATGCTTGACACCGTTCTGAAAACAGAAGGCCTTGAAAGGAGACGAAAGAAAAGCAGGAGCATTATCACTAACAAGCTGCTTAGGTGGGCCAAAAACACTGAAGACACTAGGTTAAATGCAGTGGCTACATTCCTGCCAAGTCTTTCTAAAATACCGCATAAGGAACAACCAGCTTCTCGTAGCCCTTTTATACGATCTCGTTCTAACTCAGTGTGGTGTTGGTCACTACGTCTCCGCTGTCTTAAAGGTATTCTCGACTAACATAACGTCACCTCGTGCAATCTCAAAGGTAACTACCGCTCACGACCGGTACAGTGTGTATTTAAAGCAAACCTAATTTGCATCCTCAGCGTTGCTACTAGCGCCACTCTTCTCCGACTGGCGCGGAATTTGAATAGACATCGTCTTTCAGATTTAGAAACAAGCCTACCAAGTTTCGTTTATGTCGCAAAATGCCTTGTTGGTGTTGCGATTTTTCTCTTTCAGTGTAGTTAGGATTTTGTGTCTGCAACCACAAAGGTTTTACATGCATGGCATCGACTACACTCCTGGAAATGGAAAAAAGAACACATTGACACCGGTGTGTCAGACCCACTATACTTGCTCCGGACACTGCGAGAGGGCTGTACAAGCAATGATCACACGCACGGCACAGCGGACACACCAGGAACCGCGGTGTTGACCGTCGAATGGCGCTAGCTGCGCAGCATTTGTGCACGCCGCCGTCAGTGTCAGCCAGTTTGCCGTGGCATACGGAGCTCCATCGCAGTCTTTAACACTGGTAGCATGCCGCGACAGCGTGGACGTGAACCGTATGTGCAGTTGACGGACTTTGAGCGAGGGCGTATAGTGGGCATGCGGGAGGCCGGGTGGACGTACCGCCGAATTGCTCAACACGTGGGGCGTGAGGTCTCCACAGTACATCGACGTTGTCGCCAGTGGTCGGCGGAAGGTGCACGTGCCCGTCGACCTGGGACCGGACCGCAGCGACGCACGGATGCACGCCAAGACCGTAGGATCCTACGCAGTGCCGTAGGGGACCGCACCGACACTTACCAGCAAATTAGGGACACTGTTGCTCCTGGGGTATCGGCGAGGACCATTCGCAACCGTCTCCATGAAGCTGGGCTACGGTCCCGCACACCGTTAGGCCGTCTTCCGCTCACGCCCCAACATCGTGCAGCCCGCCTCCAGTGGTGTCGCGACAGGCGTGAATGGAGGGACGAATGGAGACGTGTCGTCTTCAGCGATGAGAGTCGCTTCTGCCTTGGTGCCAATGATGGTCGTATGCGTGTTTGGCGCCGTGCAGGTGAGCGCCACAATCAGGACTGCATACGACCGAGGCACACAGTGCCAACACCCGGCATCATGGTGTGGGGAGCGATCTCCTACACTGGCCGTACACCACTGGTGATCGTCGAGGGGACACTGAATAGTGCACGGTACATCCAAACCGTCATCGAACCCATCGTTCTACCATTCCTAGACCGGCAAGGGAACATGCTGTTCCAACAGGACAATCCACGTCCGCATGTATCCCGTGCCACCCAACGTGCTCTAGAAGGTGTAAGTCAACTACCCTGGCCAGCAAGATCTCCGGATCTGTCCCCCATTGAGTATGTTTGGGACTGGATGAAGCGTCGTCTCACGCGGTCTGCACGTCCAGCACGAACGCTGGTCCAACTGAGGCGCCAGGTGGAAATGGCATGGCAAGCCGTTCCACAGGACTACATCCAGCATCTCTACGATCGTCTCCATGGGAGAATAGCAGCCTGCATTGCTGCGAAAGGTGGATATACACTGTACTAGTGCCGACATTGTGCATGCTCTGTTGCCTGTGTCTATGTGCCTGTGGTTCTGTCAGTGTGATCATGTGATGTATCTGACCCCAGGAATGTGTCAATAAAGTTTCCCCTTCCTGGGACAATGAATTCACGGTGTTCTTATTTCAATTTCCAGGAGTGTATTTAGAACATTAACTCATTTGAAAACCAATCACACGTCTGAAGCTGTTTTATACACCGGAGCTCAGTATTTTCAAGAGTCGCCAGCGCGGTGCTACTGGTTTACCATTAACATGCTTTTTTTTGGATGTGCTGTATTTTAATGTGTTGTAAAAGTTTGTCGTTACGCTACTAAATGTGATGAGCAAGGTGAACTGGTATACGAGAATAAGTCGATACTCGGAAGTCGAACAGAGTGTGTGCGTGCGAGAGTACGCGTGAACGCAGAGGTATCGTGTCGCGATTCAAAGTATTCCAAGCACTGCCGTATACTGGACGGGCTTATTACTGCTACGAACACTGTGCGAAGAAAGTACAGACTGATTCGTATCCTTCGTGAGCCTCGTGAAATGCTACGGGATATACTGTTTACGCGCGAAAGCCGTGATTGTTATTACTCGGCAGGACTGAATTCTCTGGTTTAAAGAATCTGGCTAAACTACCATTTGCAAGCTAATAAGGTTACATGCACCTTAAGACAGTGAATGTTATTATAAAAACGCTTGGAGAACTTTCTATATAGACAGAAACGTGAGTGTTCACTGATACACCGCGAGTTGTTATGACACGTGTGGCGAAAAATGGGCGAGCCGACGTCATACAATACCACCTGCTTCCGATCAGTCCGTATCTAGAGGGAGTCGATGGAGGAATATTATCACCACCATGCAGGTTATGCTGATGCCGATAGCTTACCTGAACGTAAACGGACCTGCTACAACTTCGTCACAACCTTGTAGCTGTTACAACGCGGGCCACCTTCATTCATCAAGTGTAGACAAGCCACGTGACAGTTTCGCTTTGCCCCCTCTCTTACTCTGGAAGCCGTTTAAACCGTGCTTAGTTTTTTATTTTCAGGACTTCATCAAATACGTGCTTTTCAGTAAACGTATTCCATGGTAACTACAGTATACGTGATCCGGTTGTTAGTAATCTCACTTACAGTGTAGTTTGAAAGATCGACTTTCAGTAAACATTTAGGTAGTCTGCTTTTGTTTTTGTTTACTATTATATGTGTCTTTTGGTGGATGCTTTCCGCCGGCATATGTGTGTTCACTGACTTTGTTAAGGAGTTTAACGTGAATCCAAGAGTCGCCAGGCGTATTTTCTCTGGTGTTTCGGCAGATAACTGCGTTTTCGTTTTTGCCTTGTGCAGGCCGAGTCAGCCACGTCTTTGATGCGACGGCCAGCGTCGACGGAATGCGTCGGTGTGTTTCCCGTTACGGATAAAGTGCCTTCCAAAGTGGAATTCTATGTGCCTAGTCGATAGAACGCCCCCGGATTAGTCTCGTACGATATGTGTTCTATCGATATGTATTAGCATGGACAGTAAAACACACAGTACAAGCAGTACTCCAGCACCGCCTCGGCGCGCTCTTACTGCTACCGCAAGGCAGTAGCGCTGCTCAGCCGCTGCTGGAGTACTGGTTGTCCTAGTGCCTTACTGCCTCTGGTAATACATATCGATAGATCGAAAATCGCACTAAAGTCATGTGAGACCTCTTACAGAATGAACACGTGGAATTCCAATTTTCTAAATCACTCGATTCCTGACGGCGAACAAACCGACCCTTTCCGTCAACACTGGCAATCGCATGAAATACGTGGCTGACCCAAGCCATACAATTAAAAATCTAAAATTCAGATACCTGCCGAAACACCACTCCTGGCGACTCTTAGGAGAGGGACCGTGTACAGGTATTTCGTATTTCGCGACATGTGCGCGAACTTGTTGTCCGACATTATGGTTCTGGCTTCGAGCAGCTGGAATAAAATAAATTATTTCTTGTTGATTCAAGGGATAAATTAACTGCGAATTTAAAATTTAGGATCTCGAACCTGTCAATACCGAAGTGGTGCGTGAGCTTGCTTACTTTTCATTTACTTTTTGGCAATTACACGATTTGTTTGGCTAGTTTGACAAAAGTACTCAAGGAATTTTCTTAATTTATATTTTTTGGTTAGTAATTGTGAACGTTACTTTTACAGTAAATTTGGTACTGGATCGGGTGTTTCCATATATCATGTAACGAAATGCCACTTCATTACAGTTCTCAGTAAGATATTTACGCACAATACGCGGTTAAAATTCAGTAGTTTACTTAGAATACAGTTTTACAGTGACAGACTCCTGGTAGGAGTATTGATTGTCAAGGAAGCAAAAAACAGTTTTTAGCACATAGAGACAGGTTCGTTCCGGGTTCCCGGGTTCGATTCCCGGCGGGGTCAGGGATTTTCTGTGCCTCGTGATGGCTGGGTGTTGTGTGCTGTCCTTAGGTTAGTTAGGTTTAAGTAGTTCTAAGTTCTAGGGGACTTATGACCACAGCAGTTGAGTCCCATAGTGCTCAGAGCCATTTGAACCATTTTGAACCAGGTTCGTTACAAGAGATGTAAAGAACTTTATGGCACCAAGAGACTAAAAGAAGGGTTAAGTTGATAGGAAAAACCCTGAGGCATCATGAAATCGTCAATTTGGTAAAGCAGGGAAATATAGGGAGTAAAAATTTTAGAGAGAGAATGAGCCTTGAGTCAAGAGGCGTAATCTGATGTAGTCACGCCGACAGACTTGCACAGGGTACACTGGTGCGGACAATGACATTAAACCAGCGTCCTGACGACCAAACCGATAAGAGGAAGTGGAACACTCTCACTGAAGAAGAAAGAGATTGACCAGGATGATAGTAACACGTTTTGGGGGGGGGGGGGGGCGGCACTGAAGCTCATGGGAGTATCTCTTTTTTCAGGCTAAGATCGGTGTCCAGTGATTCAGCACTGAATGAAATTAAGGTTAGTTAAGAGCTCAGACAGGCAGGTACTAGAGATGTTTAACTTCACAAGATTTTCACAAAAGTGTAGTGAAAAATAATGTTAGTATATCGCATCAGAATGTCTGACAGGGAATTAAAAAACAAAATTCATACCTTCTTGTTTCCTTATAAGGTTTAAGAACTGAGCGTCGAATACATGTAACATGCATGTCTCAACATCATACCGTCACAGATATGGGAAACCTAAATGTAAGTGGATGTAAGTTTTCTTCAGCACATGTAAGTAGAGACAGTGTGGGGAGAGGAGGAGTTGCCACATATGCTGAAATTTATTATAGTGTGAAAAATTTAGAAACTAAAAAGTTCTGTGTAGAGCAACATACAGAAGCATGTGTCTGTGAGCTCAAACTAAATAGTGGTGCTCTTGCACTGATGAGCCGAAACATTATGACCGGTGCCCACAGCGACGGCACGTGACGCGGTAGCAACAGTATGTAAGCGTAGCAGACACAAACGGGGAATCACCCTAGTGAAGAGACCTCTCTGAGAGGTCACACACAGTTCGTAGTGATAGACGGTAAATCATCGAGTAGAACAGAAGTGATATCTGGCGTTCCGCAAGGTAGCGTCATAGGCTCTCTGCTGTTCCTGATTTACATAAATGATCTAGGTGATAGTGTGAGCAGCCCCCTTAGATTGTTTGCAGATGACGCTGTAATTTACGGTCTAGTGAAATCATCAACGATCAATTCCAATTACAAAATTATCTCTAGAGAATTTCTTTATGGTGCGAAAAGTGGCAATTGGCACTAAACAAAGAAAAGTGCGAGGTCATCCACATGGGTACTAACAGAAATCCGATAAATTTTCGGTATACGATAAATCGCACAAATCTAAGGGATGTTAATTCGACTAAATACCTAGGAATTACAATTACGAGCAACTTAAATTGGAAAGACCACAAAGATAATATTGTGGGGAAGGCGAAACAAAGACTGCGCTTTGTTGGCAGAATGCTTAGAAGATGCGACAAACGCTCTAAAGAGACAGCCTACATTACACCTGTCCATCCTCTGCTGGAATATTGCTGCGAGGTGTGGGATCCTCGCCAGGTAGGATTGACGGAGGACATCGAAAAAGTGCAAAGAAGGGCAGCCCGTTTCGTGTTATCGCGCAACAGGGGTGAGAGCGTCACTGATATGATACGCGAGTTGGGGTGGCAATCACTGAAACAAAGGCGATTTTCTTTGCGGCGAGATCTATGTACAAAATTTCAATCACCAACTTTCTCTATTTTTTTGACACCCACCTACGTAGGGAGAAATGATCATCATAATAAAATAAGAGAAATCAGAGCTCGAACGGAAAGATTTAGGTGTTCCTTTTTCTCGCGCCATTCGAGAGTGGAATGGTAGAGAAGTACTATGAAAATGGTTTGATGAACCCTCTGCCAGGCACTTAAGTGTGAATTGCAGAGTAACCACGTAGATGTAGATATGGGTTGCAAGTGGGGAAATACATTGAGATAAGCGACTTTGACAAAGGGCCTGTGAACGGGTATCTTGAAAACGGGGAAGCTGGTCGAATGTTTTACGTCGTGAGCTTCTACGGAAAGGAGGAAGAAGGGCATCGAAACCACAACTAGGCGCTAAATACACTGCTGGAAATTGAAATAAGAACACCGTGAGTTCATTGTCCCAGGAAGGGGAAACTTTATTGACACATTCCTGGGGTCAGATACATCACATGATCACACTGACAGAACCACAGGCACATAGACACAGGCAACAGAGCATGCACAATGTCGGCACTAGTACAGTGTATATCCACCTTTCGCAGCAATGCAGGCTGCTATTCTCCCATGGAGACGATGGTAGAGATGCTGGATGTAGTCCTGTGGAACGGCTTGCCATGCCATTTCCACCTGGCGCCTCAGTTGGACCAGCGTTCGTGCTGGACGTGCAGACCGCGTGAGACGACGCTTCATCCAGTCCCAAACATACTCAATGGGGGACAGATCCGGAGATCTTGCTGGCCAGGGTAGTTGACTTACACCTTCTAGAGCACGTTGGGTGGCACGGGATACATGCGGACGTGCATTGTCCTGTTGGAACAGCAAGTTCCCTTGCCGGTCTAGGAATGGTAGAACGATGGGTCCGATGACGGTTGGATGTACCGTGCACTATTCAGTGTCCCCTCGACGATCACCAGTGGTGTACGGCCAGTGTAGGAGATCGCTCCCCACACCATGATGCCGGGTGTTGGCCCTGTGTGCCTCGGTCGTATGCAGTCCTGATTGTGGCGCTCACCTGCACGGCTCCAAACACGCATACGACCATCATTGGCACCAAGGCAGAAGCGACTCTCATCGCTGAAGACGACACGTCTCCATTCGTCCCTCCATTCACGCCTGTCGCGACACCACAGGAGGCGGGCTGCACGATGTTGGGGCGTGAGCGGAAGACGGCCTAACGGTGTGCGGGACCGTAGCCCAGCTTCATGGAGACGGTTGCGAATGGTCCTCGCCGATACCCCAGGAGCAACAGTGTCCCTAATTTGCTGGGAAGTAGCGGTGCGGTCCCCTACGGCACTGCGTAGGATCCTACGGTCTTGGCGTGCATCCATGCGTCGCTGCGGTCCGGTCCCAGGTCGACGGGCACGTGCACCTTCCGCCGACCACTGGCGACAACATCGATGTACTATGGAGACCTCACGCCCCACGTGTTGAGCAATTCGGCGGTACGTCCACCCGGCCTCCCGCATGCCCACTATACGCCCTCGCTCAAAGTCCGTCAGCTGCAAATACGGTTCACGTCCACGCTGTCGCGGCATGCTACCAGTGTTAAAGACTGCGATGGAGCTCCGTATGCCGCGGCAAACTGGCTGACACTGACGGCGGCGGTGCACAAATGCTGCGCAGCTAGCGCCATTCGACGGCCAACACCGCGGTTCCTGGTTTGTCCGCTGTGCCGTGCGTCTGATCATTGCTTGTACAGCCCTCTCGCTGTGTCCAGAGCAAATATGGTGGGTCTGACACACCGGTGTCAATGTGTTGTTTTTTCCATTTCCAGGACTGTATTTGGACTTCCACGACTCTTCACAGAACGTTGGGTTGGAAGGATTGTCTGCTCTGTAAAGTGGGATCGATCGGTGATCTGTGGCTCTTTACGGAAGGTGCACAATGCTGGCGGACACAAAACTGTTACGGAGGATATCGTTCATCGTACACTGTTGAACGTGGAGCGCTGTAGCAAATCACCCCTACGTGTTCACAAGATGACGCAACGATATCGTCAGTTAAGATTGCAGTGGGCACGCGACCATCGGGATCCGGCCCTCGATCAATGGAAACCTGTCGGCTCTTCGGGTGATTCACATTTTTGCCACACTAGGTCGCTGTTCGTCGCCATAAACACCGTCGTCGAGGTGAACGGTGGCTCGAAACGTACAGCGCGCCACGGACGAGAATAGTGGGAGCAATATTATGTTATGGGAGACATTTTCCTGCGCTTATATGGGACCTGTGGTTGTAATCGAACACACGCCGACGGCTGCGAACCCCCTGCATCCCTTCGTCCTTGATGTCTTCCGCCGGCCGGTGTGGCCGAGCGGTTCTAGGCGTTTCAGTCTGGAACCGCGTGACTGCTACGGTCGCAGGTTCGAATCCTGCCTCAGGCATGGATGTGTGTGATGTCCTTAGGTTAGTTAGGTTTAAGTAGTTCTAAGTTCCAGTGGACTGATGACCTCAGAAGTTCAGTCCCATAGTGCTCAGAGCCATTTGAGCCTTTTGATGTCTTCCCCGTGGGCGATGTCCTCTTACAGCAGTATAATTGTCCGTAACTCGGAGCCAGAACCGTGTTATAGTGGTTTGAGGAACATTACAGTGAACTCACGTTGATGTCTGGGCGAGTAATGTCGCCCGATGTAAGTCCTACGGAACTCGTATGTTTCGCTATCGGCAGCATCAATGCGTATGCAAATTAGCCGCCCGTTATTTACGGGAAATACCTGTGCGTAGACCTCTAATGCCACGTACCTTCGCAAACCTACCAACAAACTATCGGGTCCCTGGTAAGCAGAATCAGTGATATGTTTAGTTTCAAAGACGGGAAAGCAAGCTATTAGGCTTTGGCTCATCGGCGTATAGTTTTAGCTGTGTACAGGTTCCCATCGGGAAATTTTCAGCTATTTCTGTGAAACTTGAATTCTTTGTTGTGGTATATGTCAGACAGATGGAAGCAAGTTATTGTTTGTGGGCATTACAACGTATTTTTCTGAAAGAATCTGATAGAAAGAACGGCCTTGAATGATTACTTGGTTCTTTCAATTTGGCCCTAGTTATTTATTTTTCCTACTCAGGAAATACTCGAAATCACCACACTAATAGATCATGCTTTCATAGACCAGGATAATTTAATCAAATAAAAAATTTTCCTGTTAATAACGGTCTTTCTCATCATGATGCACAGCTAGTTATATACACTCCTGGAAATGGAAAAAAGAACACATTGACACCGGTGTGTCAGACCCACCATACTTGCTCCGGACACTGCGAGAGGGCTGTACAAGCAATGATCACACGCACGGCACAGCGGACACACCAGGAACCGCGGTGTTGGCCGTCGAATGGCGCTAGCTGCGCAGCATTTGTGCACCGCCGCCGTCAATGTCAGCCAGTTTGCCGTCGCATACGGAGCTCCATCCCAGTCTTTAACACTGGTAGCATGCCGCGACAGCGTGGACGTGAACCGTATGTGTAGTTGACGGACTTTGAGCGAGGGCGTATAGTGCGCATGCGGGAGGCCGGGTGGACGTACCGCCGAATTGCTCAACACGTGGGGCGTGAGGTCTCCACAGTACATCGATGTTGTCGCCAGTGGTAGGCGGAAGGTGCACGTGCCCGTCGACCTGGGACCGGACGGCAGCGACGCACGGATGCACGCCAAGACCGTAGGATCCTACGCAGTGCCGTAGGGGACCGCACCGCCACTTCCCAGCAAATTAGGGACACTGTTGCTCCTGGGGTATCGGCGAGGACCATTCGCAACCGTCTCCATGAAGCTGGGCTACGGTCCCGCACACCGTTAGGCCGTCTTCCGCTCGCGCCCCAACATCGTGCAGCCTGCCTCCAGTGGTGTCGCGACAGGCGTGAATGGAGGGACGAATGGAGATGTGTCGTCTTCAGCGATGAGAGTCGCTTCTGCCTTAGTGCTAATGATGCTCGTATGCGTGTTTGGCGCCGTGCAGGTGAGCGCCACAATCAGGACTGCATACGGCCGAGGCACACAGGGCCAACACCCGGCATCATGGTGTGGGGAGCGATCTCCTACACTGGCCGTACACCACTGGTGATCGTCGAGGGGACACTGAATAGTGCACGGTACATCCAAACCGTCATCGAACCCATCGTTCTACCATTCCTTGACCGGCAAGGGAACTTGCTGTTCCAACAGGACAATGCACGTCCGCATGTATCCCGTGCCACCCAACGTGCTCTAGAGGGTGTAAGTCAACTACCCTGGCCAGCAAGATCTCCGGATCTGTCCCCCATTGAGCATGTTTGGGACTGGATGAAGCGTCGTCTCACGCGGTCTGCACGTCCAGCACGAACGCTGGTCCAACTGAGGCGCCAGGTGGAAATGGCATGGCAAGCCGTTCCACAGGACTACATCCAGCATCTCTACGATCGTCTCCATGGGAGAGTAGCAGCCTGCATTGCTGCGAAAGGTGGATATACACTGTACTAGTGCCGACATTGTGCATGCTCTGTTGCCTGTGTCTATGTGCCTGTGGTTCTGTCAGTGTGATCATGTGATGTATCTGACCCCAGGAATGTGTCAATAAAGTTTCCCCTTCCTGGGACAATGAATTCACGGTGTTCTTATTTCAATTTCCAGGAGTGTATAATATGTAGCATAGCTCCATACAATAATGCAAAATAGTCATCAAAATAGAGCATTCCATTAACGATTTAACAGTTGCAAATTTCAGGGAAGCTTGCAACAGTTAGACTGGCATGGGGTGTACAGGGAATCTTATGCTAACTTAAAATTTAACTTATTTCATGATACCTTTGCGAGTATACTTGAAAACGGTGTCGCTAAGAAAACAATGAAACAGAATTATAAAAAACCATCTAACAAGCCGTGGTTTACCAAAGTGACAAAAATATTATGTGAACAGAAAAGGAAAATGTTTAACAAAAGTTATTAAAAAGTCCGGAAGGATGTGCATTACATCTGAGATTAGCACCTCTGATAGTAAAATTAAAACATTTGCAATATTGTTAAAACGGAAACAGAGCAACCGAGAGCAGAAATGTTTAACAAAAGTTATTAAAAAGTCTGGAAGGATGTGCATTACATCTGAGATTAGCACCTCTGATAGTAAAATTAAAACATTTGCAATATTGTTAAAAGGAAAACAGAGCAACCTAGAGCAGAGGCAGGCTACCAGAATCAATCAAAAGTTTTTTCATCAAAAAGCCAGAAGTAGAAAATATTGTTAATAATCATTATTTAAGTGTTGTAGATAAAATAGGATCTAGTTGTTCATTACAAAGTGCAAAGCTGCGTATGGAAGAGACAATACCTATCCAATTTGATAAAATTTAAATTCAGCCCACCTCTCCTACTGAAATTAGGAAAAAAAAATCAATTCATTCAAAAGTAAAAGCTGGTATGAAATTGATGGCATTTCTAAGAGACTACTAAAAGCTTGTTCACAACATATAAGTACGAATCTCAGTCGCATATGTAGAAACTGAATGAAACAGATAATATTTCCAGGTAGACTGGAATATGTTATCGCTAAACCATTGCATGAAAAGGGGGTTAGTTCTGATGCTAACAACAACAGCCCAATTCCACTTCTGACAGCTTTTCCCAAAATTCTTGCCAAAGTAATGTATTGAAGAGTAGCTCCACATATTTGTAAAAATGAAGTACTAAATAAATGTTAGTTTGGTTTTCAGAAGGGCTTTCCAACAGAAAATGCTATATATGCTTTTGCTGATCAATGATTAAATGCCCTGAATAACCGAACATCACCAATTATGATACTTTGTGCACTGATGAGGCTTTTAATTGGAAGAAACAAATTGATAAGCTGCTGGAACGTTTCAAATTTGGCGATAAAAATATCAGGAAATTAGCCTACTTCGCCGATTTTCATTCACTGATTTCAATTGTCATCATATTTTGGGGTAATTCATCATTCAGAGAAAACGTATTCATTGCAGGAAAGCGTGTAATTAGAATAATAGCTGAAGCCCATCCACGATCACCTTGCACACATTTGTTTAAGGAAATGGGGATATTCACAGTACCTTCACAATACATATATTCAGTTATGAAATTTGTTATTAACAACTCATCCCAATTCAAAACTAATACGAAGTGCATAGCTACGACCTTGGAAGAAAGTGAGGTATTCGCTATTCTAATCTGACTTTGGGACAGAAAGGAGTGATTTATGCTGCCACAGAAGTTCCCCCTGAGCAGCGCCATAGCGTACGGATCTCCGTGCCGGCACGTTCACAGGAGCTCAGTCCGTCAGTTCACCTGATGATGGCGACATGTATGATCGCCGAAATATTGTGCCCGTTGGACACTGTAGACCGGCAGTACACCCGTGGATATTTTGATTAGGGTCTATGTTAATGTGTTCGAACATAATGAATTACCTCGAAGAAAACGGTCTATTGACACACAGTCAGTATGGGTTTAGAAAACATCGTTCTTGTGAAACATAACTAGCTCTTTATTCACATGAAGTGCTGAGTGCTATTGACGAGGTGTTTCAGATCGATTCCGTATTTCTGGAGTTCCGGAAGGCTTCTGACACTGTACCACACAAGCGGCTCGTAGTGAAATTTCGTGCTTATGGAATATCGTCTCCGTTATGTACTGGATCTGTAATTTCCTGTCAGAGAGGTCACTGTTCGTAGTAATTGACAGGAAGTGATCGAGTAAAACTGAAGTGATTTCTGGCGTTCCCCAAGTCAGTGTTATAGGCCCTTTGCTGTTCCTTATCCATATAAACGACTTGGGAGACAAGCTGAGAAGTCGTCTTCGGTTGTATGCAGATGGCGCTGTCGTTTATCGACTAATAAAGTCGAGAAGTGTTGGCAGAGGAGCAGGGTGAGGTTCTAGGCCTCTAGGAGAGAAGGATCTAGATTAGACAGGAGGTGTTTATGGGCAAGGGAGGGGGCAGCGGAGAAGGGGGGCAGAAGTGGCAGGCAGTGAGACATCCATGGCATCATGGAGGTGGGGAGGAAGGAGAGGCTGGGATTTTTTAGGAGTAGGTGGAGGAGGGTTCTGCTGAGGCGCTTAACTGCAGCAGAAGGATGGGAGGAGGCTTGGGGGATGGGAGCGACCAGAAGATGGAGGGGCAGTTTCTGGCGTTGGTGCTATTGTGGTGTGGGCTGTTTCACTCCGGGCGACCACCCTCGCAGGGGCTGCAGGAGTGGTCGTAACAGTGTGGGGGAGTGGAGGGAAGGGATCGGATGAGGGGGCTTGGGGAGAAGAAGCAGTGGACGGGGCGATGAAGGGCACAGGAGTGGGAAGGGTGAGAAGCAGAGGGATGGATTGGGGGGGGGGGGGTGCGACTATGTGCACCACGTAATCGTGGTGGCGGCGGCAGAGGGGGAAGTGTAGATGATGGCTGTGGTGGTGGCAGTAAATCATGGTAAGGATTACAAGGGAAATCAGAACAGGAGAAATGGAACAAAAACTGGATGAAGACATTGACGAATCACACACAATGATGAAGATGAAGATGAGGACGCTGGCTGGGGCCAGAGCCCCACTCCACTGCTGTCGAAGGGAGGGTGGCTGCATGTGGAAGATATGCTGCCGGGGGCAGTGATGGACTGGACCACGTCTGCTGCTGCTGCTGGCGTCACCGCTGGGCTGGGTTGAACCCCTACTGCTGTTATTGCTGTCGATGCTGCTGGTGAGCCGCTGGGCTGCTGGATCCTGCGAGGGCTGCTGGAACCTGCTGGCCGTGCTGGAATCTGCTGACAGTGCTGGAACCTGCCAACATGGCTGGGACCAGCTGGTGTGGCTGGAACCAGCTGGCGGTGCTGGAACTGCTTGTGCTGCTGCGGTCGCTTGGACTGGCGCTGGCATTGCTGCTACTGTTGCTGTGGGACAGGTGCCGTCGACTTCTGCTGTGCCTGCTGAAAATCCTAGCACTTCAACAATTGTGGCAACAATTCTCAAAGGGCGACACTCGACACGAGTTCTGCCGAAGATGACGGATATGTTCTCCGCTCCATCTTATATAGTGCACTGATGGTACATCCGCGCATGCGTGGCTGTACCATCATCCCACTACATAAGACGGAGCGGAGAATGTCTTCATCTGCTGCCGGCCTAACTTTTGTAAGGTATTAAAATAACAATAAAGAAAAAAGAAACGTCTTCATCAGTACTTGTTCGGCTCACCTGAAGATGGCTGACAGTTGTCCAGCTGAAATATCGTTCAATGAAGTTTATGATGACAAGCTGCAGGCCCGAAATCTTTTCGAACAGTTGATTCACTGGGAACATGTCAAATTTTACAATGGAATTTCTTCTCGAGAAATATTTAGTTGAATTTAATGAACATCAAGTCGCTGATAGTAACTTAACAGCAATATAAAATATTGTGAATGAAACTTGCCGAGGATATAGTGGACTACTGTCGACTATTATAGCAGAAATGGTAGAATGTAAATTAACAAAGGCGACCAACAACATAATGCACAGAACTATATGACTTCAAAAATCTTTACTATTAAAGGAATAATGTAATTAGTATATAAAGTGTTACTAAAGATTAATGATTTTGGGATTTAAGGTTGTATCCGGATTTATGCAGGGTAACAAGAAGTTTTTTCTAACCACAAAAGACTTGAGTCTATGATTAGATTAGTAATTTAATAATCTGAGAATGAAAACAATGTAAAGTAGATTCTAGTTTTAGAAAATAATAACAAATAACAGGTGTAGAGGAATCATATGGCTCTAGTGGGATGACAACTGAAAACTTTTTAAAAAATTGAGTAATAATTAGAATATTTCCAAATTCGATTGTTATCTATGAGAACGTCCCAACTTTCGAAAATCTCAGAAGGAGAAGGATGTGTAATATTTCTGGCCTTACAACGAACATATTCAGCATCTAGAAGGTTATTTTAGGGCAGCTCAGAAGGCAACAGTGGCAAGATGAGGTAACATGGTGTGAGGTACCGGTAACATGGTTTATTAGGTATGGCTACTGTGAGAAAGACCGCCGAAATTGTTGTCCTTCTCAACGATTGGCTGCTGCATTCGAAAGTTCGGCGCCAAAATAGTAATCTTCTGTTACTAATATTAGAAAAACTAAACAACGTATTTATTTACATTTAAAATTATATTGGAAATTTGTGGCAAGGTCTGAGGTCATTGGTTCCTAAGCCTACACACTATGTAATGTAACTTAAACTTACAACAAACGCACCTATGCGCGAGGGAGGACTCAAGCCTCTGACCGGAGAAGCCGCCCGGTCTGTCACATGACGTAGTATTAAGAAAACAGTCTCAACAACATTTTTTATTTACTTAGTGCCGACCGATTTCAGCTCATCGCAGGCGCTATCTTCAGGGCAAACACATGGTCTACCAATGTGTGCAGAAGTGGTTATTCGTTTATGCCTCAGGATGTATTCTATCAAACAGTTCCTTCAGTAGGGGGACATACTATATTCTGTCCCAAAGTATCATTATCAAAGATGGTGGCTATGATGTCATTCAAGATGGCGGCCTGTAGACTTAGCAACAGCACATGATGTCGTCCAATATGGCGGTCGTGACGTCAGCTGATGACGCAAGTACCGTTATCCAAGATGGCGGCTTTTGGCGGGAAGTTCAAATTCCTTCAGGACAATGAAACACATCATGGATACTAACCTAAGAAAATGGCGGGAAAATATATTACTTCGGCTACCTCCACTAACCTAAGTCATCTGACTGTCACCTCTTCCTATGAATAGGTGGGAAAAGGACTCGGCCTGTGCTGGTCTTAATTTTGCAAGCAGTCTTTATTTAAGCAATTAGAGGCAGTAACACCATCAAATGTGTTCACCACAAGGTCCAGAGTCCAACTGATCTAGTACGGTATTTCCGTCATCACCTGACGTCACTGCCGCCATCTTGGATGATGTCATGTGCTGTTGCCAAGTCTACAGGCCGCCATCTTGGATGGCGTCACAGCCGCCATCTTGGATAACGGTTCTTTGGGGCAGAACATACTCTGTCCCCCTGCTTCCTTCTTATAGCCAATTTGTACTATGAACTTCTTCTTTCCCCACTTTTATTCAGTTTCTCTGCATTATTTACTCGATCTACCTGTTTAACATGTAGCATTCTTCTGTAGTATGACATATCAAAAGCTTCTATTCTCGTCTTGTCTGAACTGCTTATCATCAATTTTTCATTTTCGTACAGGTCTACGTTCTATTCAAACAGCTTCTGGGAACACCATGTATCATATCTTATTAGATTTTCATAGATTCCTCTACTTGAAAAACGTTTTTCGTCTTAAGACCGGTCTGTGTACACTCTAAGATGAAAAAGAAGAAGAAGAAAGACGAAGCGCAATGATGGGATTCTCCAAATGGAATGGAAATCGATATATGTGATGTGCATGTACAAACAAACAAGAGATTACAATTTCAGGAAAATTGCATTATTTACAAATTGAAAAAGTCATTAACACGTTGGTCCACCTCTGGCCCTAATGGAAGCTTTTAATCGCCTTGCCATTGATAGATCTGGTGGACATCCTCCTTTGGGATATCGAACCAATTTCTGTCCAATTGGGTATTATATCGTCAAAATCCCGAGGTAGTTGGAGGACCCTATCCCTATAATGCTCCTAACGTTTTCAATTGGGGACAATCCGGCGACCTCACTGGCCAAGGTAGGGGTTGGCCGCAGAGACTCTCACCGTTTGGGACCGGGAGTTATCTTGTTGAAATGAAAACTTGGGATGGCTTACCATGAAGGGCAACAAAACAGGGTGTTGAGAATGGTTCAAATGGCTGTGATCACCATGGGACTTCACTTCTGAGGTCATCAGTCCTTTAGAACTTAGAACTACTTAAACCTGACTAACCTAAGGACATCACACACACATCCATGCCTGAGGCAGGATTCGAACCTGCGACCGTAGCAGTCGCGCGGTTCCAAACTGTAACTCCTAGAACCGCTCGACCACCGCGGCCGGCTGAGAACGGTTGACGAACCGCTGTGTTGTAAGGGTGCAGCAGATGACAACCAAAGGGATCTTGGCCTGGAATCTCACTGAAACAATCGAAATTGTCTTCAGTGATGACTCCTGTTATTACTGAGGCCCAACGATCCGCGAAAAAATATCTAGAATTCACCATAGAGCAGTGGAATACCAATCTGACTGTCGTTTCTTTTGTTTTAGGGCGCGAAAACAGCTATGGTCATATGCGCCCATGTCAAAACTGTAGAACAGGAAGACAAGGAGAGGAGTTAGGAACGACTACACGTCAATCCCAATCGACGGAAGAGAGGACAATTATAAACAGGGACATTGAGAAAGAGCTATAAAATACTAGAGATACGGATGTCCAGAATTAAAGATTAAATGGCCTTCGCCGTATTGCTACGACGGATAAACAGTGAAACGTTGTCTGGGGTGACACTTATTTTCATAATGGGACCCCTTTGGTAATCATCCGCGGCGCCCTTACATCACGGCGGTACGTCGACGATATTCTACGCGCCGCTTTATTGCCCTCCATGGGAAGCCATCCTGGGCTTATATTTCAGCACACGCCGAGTGTTTCTTCTGCTTGTGTTCGTCCTTGCCAAACCATTCCTTGGTTGTCGAGGTCGCCAGATCTCTCCGCAAATGAGAACATTGGGAGCATCAAGGGCAGGACCCACCAACCATTTCCTGTTTCTTACAATCTAAGGCGCCAGTTGGACAGAGTTTGTCACGATATGCCTCAGGAGGATATAGGTCAACTCTCTCAATCAATACCAATGCAAATAACTACCTGCATAAGTGCCAGATGTGCTCAATTTTTTCCTGTTTCTCTTGAATAAATCATCAAATATTTATGAAACTGTAATCATTTCTTTGTCTGTACATATACAGGGGATAGGAAAAACAATGTGAACCGTGGTAGTAATGGGACAGTTATGTTTGACGGTCAACAACGTAGGTAAGGCACATGTCCTGATGGACTGTGCGTGTTCAGTGTGGGCTACGCATCAGTGCAGGTCGTTTACGAGTAGTGCACACTTCGTATTTGCATTCAAAGGCCGAAGTCGACCTGCAATGGAAGACCTAACGAAGTTACAAAGAGGAAAGATTGTGAGGATCCGATTACCTGGAGAATCAGTAATCTAGAAAGCCAACTTATCGAATGTTTCAATAGCAACTGTTTCAACAGTCATGACAGCCTTCACGAAAGATGGATGGGCATCATCGTGTAAACGTAATAGCGGGCGCAAATCAAAACTAAATAACAGATACTGCCGCACGCAACACCAATTGTGTCAAAAAAACCCAAAACTAAAGTGACTTCAGAGCTCAATATCTTCGATACTCCGTATATACCGACACTGTCCCGTGAACCCCATACAGCGGATATTCGTGGACGAACTGCTATACCGAAACCATTAATGACGACAACCAACGCAAAGAAGCATAAATCCCGGAGGGCTGATCAGTGGAAACACATCATATGGTGCGACAGATCAACAATTTCGATATTTCCAACATCGTGTTTACGTCTGGAGAACGCTAAAAGAAGTCTACAATCCTGATTGCTTGATTCCATCTGTTAAGCATAGAGGTGGAAGTGTGATGGTGTGGGCAGCCATATCATGGTATTCTGCTGGTCCCGTCATTGTTCTCAGAGGCCATGCTACAGCCAACGATTATGTGAACATTTTAGGTGATCAGGTGAACCCCGTGATTCAGATGTCGTTCCCCAACAATGGCGCCATGTTTCAGGACGATAATGCACCCATTCACACAGCCAGGACAGTTCAATCGTGGTATGAGGAGCACGCAACTGAACTGCAGCGTCTTCCCTCGTCAGCACAGTCCCCTGGCATGAACATTATCGAACCCTTGTGGGTGATATTGGAGCGCAGGAGGTCTGATCGAAGAGTGGCATAACGTTCCATTAGAGACTGTACAATCATATGCCAGTAGTCCAAGAAGAATCGCAGCTGTATCTACATCTACACCTGACGGTGTGTGGCGGAGGGTACCTTGAGTACCTCTATCGGTTCTCCCTTCTCGTCCAGTCTCGTAATGTTCGTGGAAAGAAATATTGTCGGTATGCCTCTGTGTCGGCTCTAATCTCTCTGATTTTATCCTCATGGTCTCTTCGCGAGATATACGTAGGAGGGAGCAATATACTGCTTGACTCCTCGGTGAAGGTATGTTCTCGAAACTTCAACAAAAGCCCGTACCGAGCTACTGAGCGTCTCTCTTGCACAGTTTTCCACTGGAGTTTATCTATCATTTCCGTAACGCTTTCACGATTGCTAAATGATCCTGTAACGAAGCGCGCTGTTCTCTGTTGGATCTTCTCTATCTCTTTTATCAACCCTATCTGATACGGATCCCACACCCGTGAGTAGTATTCAAGCAGTGGGCGAACAAGCGTACTATAACCTACTTCCTTTGTTTTCGGACTGCATTTCCTTAGGATTCTTCCAATGAATCTCAGTCTGGCATCTGCTTTACCGACCATTAATTTTATATGGTCATTCCATTTTAAATCACTCCTAATGCCTACTCTCAGATAATTTATGGAATTAACTGCTTCCATTTGCTGACCTGCTATATTCTAGCTAAATGATAAAGAATCTTTCTTTTTATGTATTCGCAACACATTACACTTGTCTACATTGAGATTTAATTGCCATTCCCTGCACCATGAGTCAATTCGTTGCAGATTCTCCTATATTTCAGTACAATTTTCCATTTTTACAACCTCTTAATATACTACAGCATCATCCGCAAAAAGCCTCAGTGAGCTTCCGATGCTATCCACAAGGTGATTTATATGTATTGTGAATAGCAACGGTCCTACGACACTCCCCTGCGGCATAGCTGAAATCTTACTTCGGAAGACGTCTCTCCATTGAGAATGACATGCTGCGTTCTGTTAGCTAGGAACTCTTCAATCCAATAACACAATTAGTCTGATAGTCCATATGCTCTTACTTTGTTCATTAAACGTCTCTGGGCAACTGTATCAAACGCCTTGCGGAAGTCAAGAAACACGACATCTACCTGGGAACCCGTGTCTATGGCCCTTTCAGTCTCGTGGACGAATAGCGCGAGCTGGATTTCACACGATCTTTTCGAAACCCATGCTGGTACCTACAGAGTAGATTTCTAGTCTCCAGAAAAGTCATTATAATCGAACATAATAAATGTTCCAAAATTCTACAAATGATCGACGTTAGAGATATAGGTATAGTTCTGCACATCTGTTCGACGTCCCTTCTTGAAAACTGGGATGACCTGTGCCCTTCTCCAATCTTTTGAAACCCTACGCTCTTCTAGAGACCTACGGTACACCGGTGCAAGAAGGGGGGCAAGTTCCTTCCGGTACTCTGTGTAAAATCGAACTGGTATCCCATCAGGTCCAGCGGAAAAATGGGGTCCAATTCCTTATTAATAAACAATTCACAAGAAAGTAAAGATCTTCACATTATTTTGTCAGTACCCTGTACACCGCCTCTACGGATTTCTGTCCCATTAATTTAATTCCATCTTGGTGCGTAGTTCTTTATGTTAGACTATATGTGAAAGCAGAAAAGTACTTACATTTTCAAAGAAAGAGCCTAATTATGCATAAATAAAATTGGAGACAGAGAAACGTGGTTTGACCAACATTATTGAATCAGTGCAGAAGTCAGAATTATTTAAAGAGAAACAATTTTCGATGTTATTTGGCATTTACCATGAAAACAAAATACAAAGGACACAGGAAAATTACTTATTAGGTTCTAGAAGCTCTTTGATGTGTTCACAAGGATAAAATGTTTATATTCCGAAATATGGGGATGACACTTTTCGTAGTCTTTCAGTTCCTACTAGTGTAAAGAATTTACCACACGACGTTTTGTAAGAACTTCCACTGAGAATTCTTCTCTGATCATTAATAATCTGTATTATCATTGGTTGTTCCTACATTTTGTAGCTATATTTCTTTTTTTTTTTCATAATAAGAATGGCTCTGAGCACTATGAGACTCAACTGCTGAGGTCATTAGTCACCTAGAACTTAGAACTAGTTAAACCTAACTAACCTAAGGACATCACAAACACCCATGCCCGAGGCAGGATTCGAACCTGCGACCGTAGCGGTCTTGCGGTTCCAGACTGCAGCGCCTTTAACCACACGGCCACTTCGGCCGGCCATAAGAAGAATAGCCGGTCATAATCTCACTTTCACTGTGCAGATGTACAGTTGCACTGTAGACACCTATCATAAAACACACGAAATTTAGCGCTGACGTATGAACGACAATGACTACTCAAAACGCACGAGATTCGGACCAGGAATAAAACGCCAGGGGTGCTGCAGTAGACTCATTTATTTCGAGTAGTCAATTGGTATAAAACTGGCTTATCATGTTGTAGCACGTTAAGCACCCTCTGTCACGCACTTCAGAGAGGCATGCGACGCAAAACGCGCCCCTGGCCGCGCCACCGGTCGCTGTGCTATTTTTTCGCTCCATTCAGGGAAGCCGCGGCCCGCCTCGGCAGTGACGACGCGACAGCCGACGCGCCCCCGCGCGCCGCTATTTCTGTCGCTGCGGAGGAGCCGCCGCCACATTTCCGCCCGCCCTCCCCCCCTGTCAGCGACGCCACAAAGCGCCCCTGCTAATCCGTGTTCGAGAACCTGCGCGGTGCGTCCTGCTGACGTCACGCGCAGCCGCTCGTCGCCATGGCGACGGCCAGTCGGCGTGACGTCACGCGGAGCACGTGGTGGTGGTGTCGGGCGGCGTGGCCCGGCGGGACTGGAAACAAAGCCGCTAGCGTGTGGCGTTAGGGGCGGGAGGGTGGAGGGCTGGAGAGAGCAGCCAAGCGCGCAACAGCTGCCGGGTAGAGAGTGGTATAAAAAAAGCTTCTGGCTTCAGTACGGAACAAACCGCTACGTATCGTATGAAATGCTTCCGGCACCGCGGACTGCCCTGAGGCTCTAACGGAGGTATTCAAAAACTCGCCACACGACTGTGCAGGAACACGAGAAACTCGGAAAACCGTTCATCCTGGGAAAATACGACCACTACCATAAGTGGAAACACAACCGCCCAAAAATACTGCTAGCGAGCGACAATTAACCACCTACGGGCAGCACAAGATCACAGACAAAGCAAAATACTGGCGAGCCCCTGCATTACAGCAAAACTAACTGGCACAGCCAACTGGAAATACCTAGCAGACCGAGCAGCAACGCAAGGAAGCCGTATTGCACACTAAACGCAAACAAATCCAACTAAACCTCTTAGGCCGTACGATCGATTTATGGCCCATTTACCACTCATATACCAACCTTATCGCAGATAGCGAGCACTGCTCTTCTTACTATCCTTCCTACTATCGGGGAGGGTTTTTTCGCTTGGTACTTTCCGATGACCCCCTCCCCTTTGCCCTTAAGACTGCTGTCCTTCGTTCGCTTTTCGACCACTTCTTTCTCCTTAGTGGGTAATCATACTCAGACGTACACCATCACGGGCTCACATGCCCCATTTTGTCAGTGAAGAGACGCGGGCAAAAGGAATAAACGCTAAAGTTTCATCGGTGAAACGCCCGCTAAATCACGCAGGGCTAACAGGTAATTGGGATTGTGGAAAGGGGCAAGGGAGTTGCGGTCGGATTCATTTCACAATTGTAATTTATTATCATTTAGTTCACAAATACGCCTTTGGCTGAAGGCTGAAGACCTCCAAACAGCTGCTTTAGAATAAGTTCAATTTTGAAAAGACATGACACACAGTCAAATTTACGAATAAGATAAATCGTATACATATATGAGATGAGCATGCGGAGCGGCTGAAGGCTGTCGGATTAAATCTTCAAAATTCGAAATATAGTATGATAATTACTGAAGGCAGAAGGCCACAGTGTTTTAAGATGCTACAGGGCTGATGGGCATAAGGTGCACAGAAATAAATAAACAAACGCTATAAGATGGCTGAAGGCCTCAAGGTCAAATTCTGCAAATTAAGGGCATGTATATTGCAACAATCGGTAAGACAATTTCCTTTTTGCAACACCAGCGGCGGAATGCCTACAATAACGCGTAAAATCTTACAGAGGAAATTACAATAACCTTTCAAGAGCAGAAGTCGATAATGTCTGGACTTGAAGGAAACTGAGAACATGTTTCCAGGGCTGAAGGTCCACAACCAACCTTGCCAAATAAAAAATATAAAATACAGTTAAATTACAACAACATTAAGACTGCGAAAAGGATAGTTAACGTCACTCAGGAGTCCCCAGTGGATGGGTCTGCCCTCGCTCACTTAGCCGAGACACGTGGTGAGTCCAACTACACTTAATTTGTGCGAACCCAACCAAGGGAAAGTCACGGGCCGACCGACCAACCGCTTGCTTGCCACGACGGAGTACATGAGAACTCAAAACACAAAAGGTTACGAACATGATAATCCACAATGATGTATTAGGTGTCAAAATTACACTCTATGTTGGACAGCGTCAACAGGTGAGGAAAGGACGCTGCCTGAAATTACGTTAGTGGCCAGGGCAGGTAACCGGAACACTAACAGCCCCAAGGCAGAAAATTCCGCTGGTGCACTCGAATTGTAGTCAACCAATATACACTCCTGGAAATGGAAAAAAGAACACATTGACACCGGTGTGTCAGACCCACCATACTTGCTCCGGACACTGTGAGAGGGCTGTTCAAGCAATGATCACACGCACGGCACAGCGGACACACCAGGAACCGCGGTGTTGGCCGTCGAATGGCGCTAGCTGCGCAGCATTTGTGCACCGCCGCCGTCAGTGTCAGCCAGTTTGCCGTGGCATACGGAGCTCCAATCGCAGTCTTTAACACTGGTAGCATGCCGCGACAGCGTGGACGTGAACCGTATGTGCAGTTGACGGACTTTGAGCGAGGGCGTATAGTGGGCATGCGGGAGGCCGGGTGGACGTACCGCCGAATTGCTCAACACGTGGGGCGTGAGGTCTCCACAGTACATCGATGTTGTCGCCAGTGGTCGGCGGAAGGTGCACGTGCCCGTCGATCTGGGACCGGACCGCAGCGACGCACGGATGCACGCCAAGACCGTAGGATCCTACGCAGTGCCGTAGGGGACCGCACCGCCACTTCCCAGCAAATTAGGGACACTGTTGTTCCTGGGGTATCGGCGAGGACCATTCGCAACTGTCTCCATGAAGCTGGGCTACGGTCCCGCACACCGTTAGGCCGTCTTCCCCTCACGCCCCAACATCGTGCAGCCCGCCTCCAGTGGTGTCGCGACAGGCGTGAATGGAGGGACGAATGGAGACGTGTCGTCTTCAGCGATGAGAGTCGCTTCTGCCTTGGTGCCAATGATGGTCGTATGCGTGTTTGGCGCCGTGCAGGTGAGCGCCACAATCAGGACTGCATACGACCGAGGCACACAGGGCCAACACCCGGCATCATGGTGTGGGGAGCGATCTCCTACACTGGCCGTACACCACTGGTGATCGTCGATGGGACACTGAATATTGCACGGTACATCCAAACTGTCATCGAACCCATCGTTCTAACATTCCTAGACCGGCAAGGGAACTTGCTGTTCCAACAGGACAATGCACGTCCGCATGTATCCCGTGCCACCCAACGTGCTCTAGAAGGTGTAAGTCAACTACCCTGGCCAGCAAGATCTCCGGATCTGTCCCCCATTGAGCATGTTTGGGACTGGATGAAGCGTCGTCTCACGCGGTCTGCACGTCCAGCACGAACGCTGGTCCAACTGAGGCGCCAGGTGGAAATGGCATGGCAAGCCGTTCCACAGGACTACATCCAGCATCTCTACGATCGTCTCCATGGGAGTATAGCAGCCTGCATTGCTGCGAAAGGTGGATATACACTGTAGTAGTGCCGACATTGTGCATGCTCTGTTGCCTGTGTCTATGTGCCTGTGGTTCTGTCAGTGTGATCATGTGATGTATCTGACCCCAGGAATGTGTCAATAAAGTTTCCCCTTCCTGGGACAATGAATTCACGGTGTTCTTATTTCAATTTCCAGGAGTGTAGTTAAGTGCACCGCATGATGGCTAAATTTCATTAATAGAAACACTCAGTGTTTCTCACAAGAAGACCTCCTCAATAGCGAACCACCGAAACGAACCACCACAACGTAAATGGACGTGGCGTGGGTAGTTGAAACCACTACTCAACTTTAACGTCCTGGGTCGGTGAACCACAAAGCTCGTAGCGATCGGACAGCTCCACACACGTTCCGACACTGCGCAGGGACCGCCAGTGGAGCCAGCCGACTTTACGGTGCGGCGATAACTTCCCTAGTCCGCAACAGACGACCGACCACCTCAGAATGCCGACATCATCTAAAATAGTCGTCAGTGTACATAACGCCAACTACAACATGACAAACACTGCACGAAGACCTGAACGATACACAACAGTAACTAAGCACGCACGAAGACACATCGGGAGTCGATACACACACACACAGCCGACTCTTGAACGATCGGCGAGCCATAATGCGACGTCCGGTAGGAGGACCGACCGACGATCCACCAAGACAGTGGCCCGGCGTGGAGTTAATGGTCGGGCGAGCCATGTCGACGCAGACCTCACTGTTGCTCCGACCTACCGACACCAGAGACCACCGTATAGCGCGCAGCCACGTGTGGTTAGTATGGGAGTTGTGCCGATTGACGGCGGGGCTTATCAACCAGACTGCACCTTCCAGAGTGATACCAATGTGGATTAAACTGCACCCAAAAACGAAGTGCAGCGCCGTGGCCTGGCTACTGGGGCACACTGCCTACGCAACTTTTGAGTTACAACTCAGTGACGCCGTGCAGTACATGAGCCGGCCGGTGTGGCCGAGCGGTTATAGGCGCTACAGTCTGGAACCGCACGACCGCTACGGTCCCAGGTTCGAATCCTGCCTCGGGCATGGATGTGTGTGATGTCCTTAGGTTAGTTAGGTTTGGTTGGTTGGTTGGTTTGGGGAAGGAGACCAGACAGCGTGGTCATCGGTCTCATCGCATTAGGGAAGGATTGGGAAGGAAGTCGGCCGTGCCCTTTCAGAGGAACCATCCCGGCATTTGCCTGGAGTGATTTAGGGAAATCACGGAAAACCTAAATCAGGATGGCAGGACGCGGGATTGAACCGTCGTCCTCCCGAATGCGAGTCCAGTGTCTAACCACTGCGCCACCCCGCTCGGTTTAGTTAGGTTTAACTAGCTCTAAGTTCTAGGGGACTGATGACCTTGGAAGTTAAGTCCCATAGTGCTCAGAGCCATTTGAACCGTTTTTTTGCAGTACATGACCTACCTGTGGGAATGTCATCAACGATTACACCGTTCACCGCAGTATCGCGAACATTTTGCCAACACTTCATCGGTTGCGTTATTGTACGGATATCAGAAGACGCTTCACTTACGGTGAAGTATCCCCTTTGTTTCTCTTTTCTCAGAGTTTTCCATTTTCTCTTAGTTTCTTACCTGATACACTTATTTCAATTTTTGTTTACATTTCACAACTCATACTGATTTTTTGTTTTAGAATTGTTACTAAAAGCTCTCTGTGAATAACTTGTCACACATTTCAGTTGTATTTATTTCTGTTTTTAAAGGATTTGGACTATGTGAAGAATTGACCAGCTATTCACAATTACATTTTTCAGTTCATGTAAAAAAAAAAAAAAAAGAAAGAAAGAAACCGACTGCACTAGTGCCGCATTGCAACTCCGCAACTGGCAGGTCCGGACTGCGCTCCAGACGAGTCCTACTGACTGGCAGCCCGAAGTCGCGACCCGAACTCACTCACGACAGACAACGACCTGGCCGGCCGAAGTGGCCGTGCGTAACGGCGCTGCAGTCTGGAACCGCAAGACCGCTACGGTCGCAGGTTCGAATCCTGTCTCGGGCATGGATGTTTGTGATGTCCTTAGGTTAGTTAGGTTTAACTAGTTCTAAGTTCTAGGGGACTAATGACCTCAGCAGTTGAGTCCCATAGTGCTCAGAGCCATTTGAACCATTTTGACAACGACCGGGAAGGAATAGCACTCGAGCAAAGATAATACGAGAGGGGATATATCGATACGCGCTTCTAACGCTGTTTAGGCAGGCAAAGCAGCAACTCAGTGAAAGTAGTAATTTAAATTAACGTAGTGAGATGTACGTTAAAAATGTAAAGAGTGTAGAATGCGTGATGGCGGGAACACGAGCCACGCACGGCTCAATCAGTTTACGTTGAAGATGTAGGGTAGCTCTTCAGTAGAGGGTACGACCTAATAACATCGTTACCATCTCACTGAGTGCGAAACAATCATCACATCGTATTAGGCGAAAATATTAGGCGCTATAATAAATCCCACCGATTCTGGAGGAATATTTTTACAAGATAATAATTTACTGATGAATGATAGTGGCAAGGTTTTACTTGCAGATGATAGCAGAGGACCGAATGACAGTGTAGTGATGTTTGCCAGCGAAAAGGCAAAAGCGTATTTATCAAACTGCGAATCGCTGTCTGTGGACACACCGTTCAAGAGTTCGAGCGAACTGTTTGGACAGTTATTCATACTTCATTGGCAGGAAACGGACGCCATTGCAGTTGTTTACGCTTTGCTAGAAGTTGTTTGTTTGTTGTTGTGGTCTTCAGTCCTGAGACTGGTTTGATGCAGCTCTCCATGCTACTCCGTCCTACCAACCGATCCCTTCTTCTAGTCACGTTGTGCCACAAACTCCTCCCCAATCCTATTCAATACCTCCTCATTAGTTATGTGATCTACCCATCTAATCTTCAGCATCCTTCTGTAGCACCACATTTCGAAAGCTTCTATTCACTTCTTTTCCAATCTATTTATCGTCCATGTTTCACTTCCATACATGTGTACACTCCAAACAAATACTTTCAGAAACGACTTCCTGACACTTAAATCTATACTCGGTGTTAACAAATTTCTCTTCTTCAGAAACGCTTTCCTTGCCATTGCCAGTCTACATTTTATATCCTCTCTACTTCGACCATCATCAGTTATTGTGCTCCCCAAATAGCAAAACTCCGTAACTACTTTAAGTGTCTCATTTCCTAATCTAATTCCCTCAGCATCACCCGACTTAATTGACTACATTCCATTATCCTCGTTTTGCTTTTGTTGATGTTCATCTTATACCCTCCTTTCAAGACACTGTCCATTCCGTTCAACTGCTCTTCCAAGTCCTTTGCTGTCTCTGACAGAATTACAATGTCATCGGCGAACCTCAAAGTTTTTATTTCTTCTCCATGGATTTTAATACCTACAGTAACAAGCAGTAAACATATGAACTTTTTTTAAAGCTATTGAAACTAACGTAACTGGATGAAAACATGGTGGATTTTGAAAGTGCCATCTTCTAGTCAGCTAACTGTTTTCTGGAATAGTGATTACTAGTCCTGTTATTTTAATCAATAATTGTGGAAACAAGTTCAGTGTTACAGCTTCGAATCAGCCGATAAAGAAAAATAGGAAATACGCTGTCGCGTAAGAAAGTGTTCTGCTCTAGCACATCTTCCCCTGAAAATTATGGATGACTGTTGGGTGTGTATTCAGGTGTGTGCGTCTTGAAAACCAAAAACTTCAGGACTAAAAAATGGTTCAAATGGCTCTGAGCACTATGGGACTCAACTTCTGAGGTCATTAGTTCCCTAGAACTTAGAACTAGGTAATCCTAACTAACCTAAGGACATCACACACATCCATGCCCGAGGCAGGATTGGAACTTGCGACCGTAGCGGCCTTGCGGTTGCAGACTGCAGCGCCTAGAACCGCTCGACCACTTCGGCCGGCTCAGAACTATTTTGTAGACCAGTTTCTCGATAGTGAACATATGCCAAGAGAGATGTGAAATTGCAGGTGAACGATGGAACCGAAGAATAAATACATTAATATAAAAAGTTCACACCAATGTTTACTCATTAGTAAAAAATGTTGGAGAAGATGCAGAGTGCCGTGGCCACCAGTTTGGGGGACTAATTTTAAACTTTGATGGGAAAAGGAGTACAAAGTTAGCAAAGAAGATTTAGGAAACAATTGTAAAGCCTTTAAAGAAACTGCAAACTGATGGGAACTTAAAATCTTTTATGACTTGTGTGGCCTACGCTAAAAGTTTACAGTGAAGAAGAAAACGTCAGGATGGTTGAAAACTTTGTAAATATTGAAAATTAGTTTAATGTAATCATTGGAAATCTTGTAAATATTGTAGATAAAGCGACTACCTCTTCGTGGTCTTCCCTGGAAACGACACGAAGTCCGTTAAATGTCTCTCGAAATTTGTAAAATATTCCCTAATGGAGACTATAGGTATTGGCCTCGAGAAGTTCTTAGAATCAAAACCTGTGTGGGCGGACACCGAATACAGCGGAAACGCAGGTAAATGACATGCAATTAAATCCATACTTCCTCTCTCCGTCAGAAGATGAGCAAACCAGCATGAGACTGGTGACGACAACATAAATTATTATGAAACCGTAGCCGGTCGCAGTTTTGCGACCTTCCAACATAATGTTAGAGCTAACTGCTAGCGAGACATGTAGACCACAGCCGGCCTGTTGGGGATGCGGCTAGACGGGCAGGAGGGGTCAGCTCGCTCGCCGCCTGGGCTGTGGGCGCTCGCGATGAAACGGGGCGGTCAGGCGTCGTTACGCAGGGCAGCACGGCCGACTGTTCTCTGTCCGTCGTAAGAATAAACCTGATGCAAACGTTACGCCGTGTGTTCTTCCGCGTTTGCTTAAATCTCATTGTATTTCGTTTCACGTGGGGCGGAAGCCAAGCACTGACCAGTACAGTAAGTTCGATCATAAGGACACGTTTTATGGTGTGTTATACGCACATCTACTGACAAGGGAACCTCCCCGTCGCATCCCCTCAGATTTAGTTACAAGTTGGCACAGTGGATAGGCCTTGTAAAACTGAACACAGGTTCAAGCCTTCCCTCAGGTGGAAAATTTTTTTTTCAGTTTATGTGACAAACGCTTATGTTTTTATCACTTTTTTGGGAGTGATTATCACATTCACAAGAAAACCTAAATCGGGCAAGGTAGAAGAATATTTTTACCCATTCGCCAAGTGTACAAGTTAGATGGGTTGATAACATATTCCTGTCATGTGACGCACATGCCGTCACCAGTGTTGTATAGAATATATCAGACGTGTTTTCCTGTGGAGGAATCGGTTGACCTATGACCTTGCGATCTAATGTTTTCGGTTTCCATTGGAGAGGCACGTCCTTTCGTCTACTAATCGCACGGTTTTGCGGTGCGGTCGCAAAACACAGACACTAAACTTATTACAGTGAACAGAGATGTCAATGAACGAACGGACAGATCATAACTTTGCAAAAATAGAGAAAGTAAAATTTTCACCCGAGGGAAGACTTGAACCGAGAACCTCACATTCCGCAGCTGCTCACGCTAACCACGGGACCACGGCGCTCCTTGGCTCACATCCTCCTTGATGTTGCCTATCTTTCACATGGACTACTCAGTTTGAATATTTTGCTTATTTTTTCATAGTTCCACACAACTTCTTCCTGTTTTCTCGATTGATCTGTGTTTAGTTTTTCAAGGCCTATCCACTGTGCCAACTTATAACTAAATCTGAGGGGGGTGCGATGGGGAGGTTCCCTAGTGAGCAATAATTTGGGACAACAGCTTTGCCGACGCATTAAACTTGGACAGCACTGGAAGGCGAACAGCAAGAAGCCGATGTGTTTCCCCAATGTAAATTTTCACCATTTTACAAGCCGGCAGCTTCTATTATATCAATGTTTAGACTGTCGTGTACATGCTACTTTTTTACGTGATGAAGAGCACTCACCGAAGCTCACTGCCACACTGCAAGGTAATAGCTTGTCATCGAAATACCATAGTCGAGAGTTGGTAGCAAACATTGATCCTTTGCAAAAACAGACATAACGTCTGCAGGGACACCACAATCACATTTTTATTCAGTGTTACTTATAATCCGTCTTGATTTGCAAAATATTTACTCAACTGACCGGTTTCGGATCCTCTAGAACCATCTTCAGATCTGCAATTTCGGCTACAGGAGTAACCCGTCCACACTCAGCAACCTTCACATGTGCCTCACATGTGACGCAGCATGTGAAGGTTGCTGAATGTGGGCGGGTTACTCCTGTAACCGAAACTGCAGATCTGAAGATGGTTCTAGAGGAACCAAAACCGGTCAGTTGAATAAATATTTTGCAATCAAGACGGATTATAAGTAACAGACATTGATCCTCCGATGAAAAGCAAAATAAGTGATATTCACTGACATTCAGTCTTTTTATGTTTATCGTTTAAATGAAACGGTAACGAAATATAAATTTATCGGTTTAAATTTTGTCCTAAAAATGCAGTCACCATAAGGCTGCAACAGTCGTAAGAAACACCATGCTTCTGACCTAGCTGCCCCCGTTCTCTGCAGCATCAAAATTGAATTTCATTGCCAGTCGTCATTATGTTGAATTTCATTGTCAGTTCTCATGAATTTTTCATCGGTCTACTGACTGGTTTGATGCGGCCCGCCACAAATTCCTTTCCTGTGCTAACCTCACCATCTCAGAGTAGCACTTGCAACCTACGTCCTCAATTATTTGCTTGACGTATTCCAATCACTGTCTTCCTCTACAGTTTTTGCCCTCTACAGCTCCCTCTAGTACCATGGAAGTCATTCCCTCATGTCTTAGCAGATGTCCTATCATCCTGTCCCTTCTCCTTATCAGTGTTTTCCACATATTCCTTTCCTCTCCCATTCTGCGTAGAACCTCCTCATTCCTTACCTTATCAGTCCACCTAATTTTCAACATTCGTCTATAGCACCACATCTCAAATGCTTCGATTCTCTTCTGTTCCGGTTTTCCCACAGTCCATGTTTCACTACCATACAATGCTGTACTCCAGACGTACATCATCAGAAATTTCTTCCTCAACTTAAGGCCGGTATTTGATATTAGTAGACTTCTCTTGGCCAGAAATGCCTTTTTTGCCATAGCGAGTCTGCTTTTGATGTCCTCCTTGCTCCGTCCGTCATTGGTTATTTTACTGCCTAGGTAGCAGAATTCCTTAACTTCATTGACTTCGTGACCATCAATCCTGATGTTAAGTTTCTCGCTGTTCTCATTTCTACTACTTCTCATTACCTTCGTCTTTCTCCGATTTACTCTCAAACCATACTGTGTACTCATTAGAATGTTCATGCCGTTCAGTAGATCATTTAATTCTTCTTCACTTTCACTCAGGATAGCAATGTCATCAGCGAATCGTATCATTGATATTCTTTCACCTTGTATTTTAATTCCACACCTGAACCTTTCTTTTATTTCCATCATTGCTTCCTCGATGTACAGATTGAAGAGTAGGGGCGAAAGGCTACAGCCTTGTCTTACACCCTTCTTAATACGAGCACTTCGTTCTTGATCGTCCACTTTTATTATTCCCTCTTGGTTGTTGTACATATTGTATATGGCCCGTCTCTCCCTATAGCTTACCCCTATCTTTTTTCAGAATCTCGAACAGCTTGCACCATTTTATATTGTCGAATGCTTTTTCTAGGTCGACAAATCCTATGAAAGTGTCTTGATTTTTCTTTAGCCTTGCTTGCATTATTAGCCGTAACGTCAGAATTGCCTCTCTCGTCCCTCTACTTTTCCTCAAGCCAAACTGATCGTCACCTAGCACATTCTCAATTTTCTTTTCCATTCTTCTGTATATTATTGTTGTAAGCAACTTCGATGCATGAGCTGTTAAGCTGATTGTGCGATAATTCTCGCACTTGTCAGCTCTTGCCGTCTTCGGAATTGTGTGGATGATGCTTTTCCGAGAGTCAGATGGTATATCGCCAGACTCATATATTCTACACACCAACGTGAATAGTCGTATTGTTGCCACTTCTCCCAATGATTTTAGAAATTCTGATGGAATGTTGTCTATCCCTTCTGCCTTATTTGACCATAAGTCCTCCAAAGCTCTTTTAAATTCCGATTCTAATACTGGATCCCCTATCTCTTCTAAATCGACTCCTGTTTCTTCTTCTATCACATCAGACAAATCTTCACCCTCATAGAGGCTTTCAATGTATTCTTTCCACCTATCTGCTCTCTCCTCTGCATTTGACAGTGGAATTCCCGTTGCACCCTTAATGTTACCACCGTTGCTTTTAGTGTCACCGAAGGTTGTTTTGACTTTCCTGTATGCTGATTCTGTCCTTCCGACAATCATATCTTTTTCGATGTCTTCACATTTTTCCTGCAGCCATTTCGTCTTAGCTTCCCTGCACTTCCTATTTATTTCATTCCTCAGCGACTTGTATTTTTGTATTCCTGATTTTCTGAATATGGCAGTCTTAAAAATAAATTTGCCACGGAACGCGTTATGAGCCACCCTGAAGCGATACACGTTTGCCCACTGCTGTGGTGTGAGAGCGGCTGTGCTGGACGGCTAGACTTCCTTTTGCTGTGTCTCTGCCTGTGAAGAGCCGGTTAGTCCGGTAAAGAGCCCCTGGCTCCGAGCACGTGTCGCTCCATACAAATGTCGCTCCGCGCAAGTCTTACAGTCCCCACTGACATAGCGCAGCATGGCAGGACGCCCTATACAATGTCGCCGGGACAGCTGTTACAATTTTGCTCACCAGGCAAGTCTGACGGGACATTCTGGTTTTTCTTTGGGGAGATGGACAAGGATCCTGGATGAGAGAAGGTGACACAGGCCCACTGTTAGAGGTGGCGCAGGGACGTACTGATCGCCTATATGTAGGTGTGTGCTCTTTCATATAGCAGCAGTCGCTCTCCGATTTAGGCATATTGTGGCAGCTTGCAGCTCTGCAGTTCAGAATCACTATCGATCGTAGTAGTTAGAGTCCGATTACGTTATCCTAATTATAGTCTGAGCTAAAGTTAATTTTCCACCCTTCCTCCGACCTTGCCAAACGTACCTCAGTATATGCCTCATTTTTACCATTTTATCCTCTGGCATTCGTGTCAACTTCAGTTTTTATTGGTCAGGGTCAAACTTTGTCATTTGCATATGGCCCTTCTGTTATGTTTAATTTCACAGAAGTGTAACTGAGGAGTGGGTCTGCGTCACAGACCTTTCCGACGCAGAAATTCATTGCTTTGTAGAACTTGCTGTTCCTGTCAGGATTGAGGATTTTTTTTTTATTTTTTTTTACGATGTAGGCAGGCCAGTATTATTGAACTAATATCGTATATACGTCAACGCCTGGCAGGTCTGGTTTTGTTACGTTGATTTAATTTACAGTCTGATAATTTTCGATTTCATTACCAACCAGTTTTATATTAGAAGATTGTGAATACAGTTTCTGCTGCGAGTTTACTAATCTTTGTGCTGCTTACTCAGCTGAATGATTTTGTATGTGTATTGTTCTGTTGTTTCTGCATCACTTGTTGTTGTTTACAGGATCCACCACAGCGTTGTTCACTTTTGGAGAAGTTGTTTCTAGTGTTATATGTACGGAAATAGTGAACATTTTAAAAGAATAATAGGCAGTTCGTTTCCTTGTAATAACGATATGTTAGGGGCTAACATGAATGATAACGAGAAGTAAATCACGGTTAGAGCGTGTAGAATGTATAAATATATAATTTACTTATGGATTAGGATCTAAATAGCGAGGTAAACGAGTCGGGTGATGACCTGATCAGCCTCTACGCGGAGCAGTCTGACAGTAGCGGTTACATTATGGAAAAGCCACCATCAGTTACTAAGGAACTGAATGGTGCTTTCTATGATAACGAGGATGAAGGAGGAGTAAATTCCCGACATGTGGATGCTGTAGTCACAATTGGAAATGCTTCAGCAATAAATGGCGATACATCAGTCTGTCCACCACAGCGACGGGGCATAGTGAGTTCGCGGGCGTCTCCACCAGAAATAATGAAGGGCAAGTCTACACGGATGGACTCAGAACTTTTAAAGCAGGCAGAAAAGCAAAGGCAACAAGAAAGTAAAGAATATAAGGACTTTTTAAAGCATGCAAAAAAAAGGTAGGCGAAATAAAGCAGAGAGGACGCAAATAGAAGAAACAAAAGGTGGAAAAGATAAGGCAGAAGGACAAAAAGAATTCGAGGAATAATTGAAGAAAGACATAGACGAAATCAAGGACGAGGTGACAAAACTTCAGAAGACAGCAGCCGAGTCCAAACATATAGCAATTGGCGCCAAGAAAGACGCAAGGATAACTAGAACTGAAGCATTAGGAGTAAGGAAGGAGACACTAGTAGCGAAGATACACGTGAAGCAAGCAGAAAATGCGGTAAGTCAAATGAAGAATTAGAACAATTAGAACGGCAGCAGGAAGGCTATACAAATTTTCTGGAGGATCACTCACGGATTAATATACAGAATGCCGAAATTGTTAAAGTTATCAAAGTGGAAAGTCGATTCACAACGAAACTGAAAGAGGACAGTGATCATCTAAAAGAAATGGAAGAGGAAGTGAATACAGGCCGACCGCATTCGGGTGTAATGGAAGAGCTAGACACTGTATAACCACCAGCACGCGAATCAGCTGTTGCGCCTACACCACAGGTGAGCGCAGCGCACAGCGAAGGGTTTTCCTCTCTGCCCCTTCTCTAAAGTAATGAAACGTTTCAGAGAAGTGACCCAGCAGAATTAATTAAACGAAATAACAGACACAGAGACAACAGTCGCCGCGAAAGGACATTGGTGGTCAGTGATTCTGCTATCGTACGGGGTTCGTGCTTCAGAAACAAAGTGCCTCTGTTCAGTACAGAACGCTGAAAGTACTTTCTATTTTTCTTCTACTAGCATCTTTTCAAAATAGAGTTAATGAGCCTGTGTCCGAATGGTGCTGAAGACAGACAACGTCATTGACTGGAGACCAATGACGGAATCATTTTCAGTATAAAACGCACGAAAAATTCTTGCAAGATACTTTAAATGATCGGTGATGTATCTCAAGGCCGATTTTTCCTTTTTTCAAAGACAGATTAATGACCAAACACGGTACTTGTTCGTCCATTCCCAAAAATTCGTTGCCGACTTTACTTTTCCCGCCACTGAGTATTCTGAAAAATAATGATTTAATATTTATAGGAAATGAAATCATTCTTTAAATGACTACAGTAAAATAAATTACATTATTTTCGTTAATCTATTTAAAGCTAGCCATGAATTACATACACGGGAGACTTAAGTAATGTCTGCTCTACTGCACAGATGGAACACCGGACGGAAGTGAGCTA